>NC_056631.2:216865648-217165648 GCF_002870075.4 Lactuca sativa | reverse complement strand
TAGACATCATTTCTGTAAGTAGATCAATCAGTATAATGACTTTGAATCACTGATAAATATTATTTCTAGGTTCATAATAATGATATTATATTTAAATATAAGTTATATTTAAAGTATGGTAGGCTTATTTCACTTACAACGAGTTTTATTAAAAATTGGGCTCCGCTGGACTAGAGCTTCTGAGCCGAAAAACTTTTTTTCTAGGAGCCTTCGTGCGCTCCGGGGCTTTCTTCTAGCACTATGGAAGTTTCCTAGGCTTTAGGGGGGGGGGGGGTTTAGAGAGTCTAGAGAGAAGTTAGAGAGAGAAAGAAAGGCTTATGGTGTGAAGAAAATATGAAGAGTTCATCTCTTTTTTATAGGGGTTTTATCGTAGAGTAGACCCTAAGTTTCATCAGTATCTTCCGTGTACGAGCTCCGTTTTCTACGTTATTTATATCCATGCATTGGTATTTACGAGTACTACAACTTTCATTTAGACCTCGTCGGCTAATTCTCATTTTATCTCTGATTTGCAAATCTGTATCAAATTTATTATGCTCGAAGAGTAAGGACTAAGTTTCGTCCATATATTTGGCATACGAGCTCCGTTTTCGACTTTCTTTTTATCGTTGAACTCCTATTAATGATATCTTCATTTCTCGTTTAGACTTTTTTGGTTAAAAATTGACCGATCTAAAATTCGAATTTCGGGCTATGTACTGCTATGCTAAATCTTAGAAAAATCATAACTTCCTCATACGAAGTCAGATCTGGACGTTCATTTTATGCACACTCCCAGTTTAACATATACTACGAATTTCGTTTACATCACTAAGGCTAGAAAGTATTTTATCGTAAATTCACTTTTTACGATTCCCGGTGTCGTGCCAGTTTTGCCGTAACACTTTGATGGGTCATAACCTCTTCGTTATAACTCGGATTTGGGCGTTCTTTATATGTACAAAACCCATGTGACATATAATATAACTTGGTTAAAATTACTCCTTCTAAATAATCTTCCATCAAAAAGCCATTTTTGACGCTCACTGTCTCTAAATTTACTAGCCCGAATCTGCGGGCGTTGCAATAACTGCCTAGTTAAGGACCAACATTTGAGCATATCAAAGCATAACGCTCCCTACACTTTAGTCCCACTATCTATCTGAGGTGTTAAGGATACAAAGATAATACATTTTAATCAAATATCATTCATGATAGTGATCCATGAGGTGATCTTGATACAGGTCAATTCAATACTGGTTCTATAACAAGTACCTATGAATCTTGGTTACAACCCATTACCTACTTTCATCTTATGAAATTCAATTAATCCAATTCATATTATTCTTACTTCATAATTTCTCCCATAATTATAACCGACTACGAACTTTTAGAATAATAAGATTATTCATGGATTAAACATGTTAGTATAGAACACAACAGTTATTGATGTTATGATCATATCCCAATATATCAAAACATTATATACTAGTTTTTGTCACAATGTTCCAATATCCAAATACTAAATCCAAAACAAAATCTCATTTCTAAAACAATAAAGTCTTACAGATGAAGTGTGACCATTCATAATTAGCTTAAAAGAAGCACTTTATTAATTGATTCGACTAAACTTAATTTGTATGAATTATGCGAATACTATCATCTCCATGTTTGACTTTACTCTAGGTATAGTTAAATATCTTAGAGTATATGATGGGTGCTCTTTCATGACATAGAGTCTCTTAGCCTTATTAAGTATACTCTAGAAGTCATAAAGATTTGTATGTGATCCTTGAATAGAAAAAATAAAATGTCTTGGTTATAGAACATCAAATCATGCAATTCGAATGGAATGTGATTTTGAATATCAAAAAGGTACTGAAACAAGTTTTTCGTTAAAATCTTGAACAAAAATGTTCACTATCAATTCCTTGATATTTGGGGCATTTATGTTTCACCATCATCACGAAAGAATGACTCAGGATCATAAACACAGAGTGATGTCATATCTACATTCTGGTTGGTTTCGACTAGAGATGTCGAGGATATGTAGTGAAGTGTGTGATCATGAAATATATTTTGGTGAAAAGATTGGGTATAAGAACTCATTGTACCTCTGCGAAATATATGGAAATTTCAGAAATCTCTTTACTCAATATGAGAAGAGAAAGGTAGCTCTTCGACTAAAGTGAATATAGCCTGATTGGGAAGAAACTTTCGTAGCGAGAGTTCCATTAAGGCTTCGAACACATAGAGTTTATGAGGCTTGAGGTCAACATACAACAACATGTTTCTAGGGATGCTTAACTAGTACATTAGTTCGAATGAGTACCTGTCCCTTTGATGGATATGTTCGTTGAGCATGCACCACAACAACACATTGTTAAAAATAGGAAAATCTTTTTGTATTTTTTTGTTTTTGAAAACAAATACAAAAATAAGAAAATCTTTTTAGATTTTTGTTTTTGGAAATCAAATAAAAAAAATAGGAAAACCTTTTTGTATTTTTGTTTTTTTAAAATCAAACACAAAAATAAGAAAATCCTTTACGATTTTTGATATTTGAAAAAGAACAAACAAAAATTAACTTTAAAATGTTACCGAGAAACGTTCGACCTGGTAGATAGCGACCCCCAATCATGTTGAACATAGGATATCTTTTATCCCAAAAACAAACTGAGTACAGAATGATTTAGAGTAAATCCGAATGAGAACATATGCGAATGCTGAACGAAGACAGTAACATTTGAATGGTTTAGAAAAAAAAACCAATGAATTGATAGAAATTCGATCAAGAAGAACATGGAACAGAACTTGCATCTATCATTCCCAATCCATTCAAAATCCTTAAGAATTACTTTTAATCTAAAGGTTTTGTGAATATGTTTGCAAGTTAATCCGTTGTTTTGACAAAATGGACCTCAATGTTCCCGTCTTCTACATGGTCCTTTATGAAGTGATATCAAAGAGCAATGTGTTTGTTTTTCGAATGTTGGACTGGATTGTGGAAAATCTCAATGGCACTTTGGGAATCACAATACAAATATTTTCTTCATATTGATTGCATAGTCTCGCAATTGGCTTTCAATTCAAATTACTTGTGATGTGCAAGCAACAACAACCACATACTCTGCTTCTGCAGTCGAAATCAAAACACAAGTTTGCTTTTTCGATTGCTAGATCACAAGCTTCCCATCCAATAATTGACATCCACCGATTGTACTCTTTCGATCAAATTGATAACCATCTAGATCTGCATCAGGGAATTCTTGTAGAAAGAATAATCTCTTTGATGGATACCATAATCCCAATGAAACTGTTCCCTTGAGGTATCAAAATATATTCTTAACAACATTGAGATGGGGTTCTATTGGGTTTGATTGGTACTTGACACAATTACATACAACAAACATAATATCAGGATGACTTGCAGTTAAATACAAAAGTGAACCGATCATGCTTTTATATGTTGTTAAGTTCACAACAGGCTTATCCAATGAAGGAGGTAAGCGTGTGCCTACAACCATTGGTACTTTAACCTGGGTGTTATTCGTCATTCCAAACTTTTCAAGCAGATTGCACGTATATTTTTCTTGGTTAATATAAATGCCTTCCCTTCTTTGACAAATATTCAAACCCAAAAAGTTATTAATTTTCCCCATCATACTCATTTCAAATTGGCTTTTCATGAGTTTCTCAAATTTCTTAGATAACAAAGGATCAGTCGAACCAAAAATAATATCATCAACATAAATTTGAACGAGCATAGGTGATCCCATACTTTCTTACGAAATAAAGTAGGATCAATTGATCCTTGTTTAAATTTAGCGATTTTCAAAAAAGAAATTAGAGTTGCATACCAGGCACGAGATGCTTGTTTCAACCCATAGATTGCCTTATCTAAAATGTAACAGTGATCAAGATACTTATCATTAACAAAACAAGGTGGTTGTTCTACATAGATCGTTTCTTATAGAACTCCATAGAGGAATGCATATTGGACATCCATTTTATACACGTCAAAATCCTTATGAGTTGCATAAGCAAGAAAAGTTTGTACTGCCTCGAGTCTTGCAACAGGAAAAAAGGTTTCTCATGATGAAAATCTTTTGGAAAAAAGCTTGTGTCAAGACACCAGAATTTGGATCACCATGAACATGTTCTTTTGGATGATTTATTGTCCACCTATCCATTAGTGGATATGCATGATGAAAATCTAAAGGCGCGTCTTCAAAAATATCATCCACTTTTAAACCTTCGTCTGCAATCAAGATATTGTCAGTTACATCATGAAATAATTAGTTTCATCATCGTTTCTATTAGGATTCAATCCACTTGGCTCCCCTCGACCAATGGCTTTGAGTTGTGATGCTCCCTTTTGACATCAACATGATTTAGCACATGCTCCCCCTTGAATTGAGTTGTAGTTTGCATATGCTCCCCCTCAATAGTCGAATCATGATTTTCATCTTGTAATGCCGAACTCAAGTGCTCCCCCTCGACCTGATCATCAGTCGAAACCAATACTCTTTTGACATTCACCCTTGAAGTTGATGAAGATTTTGTGTCATCTTCTTCCCTTGTAACAGTCGAATCATTAGAGTGTTTCGATGCTTCAGGAACATGATTATTATAAGCATGGTTTTCAGCATTAATGGCCCTATCTGGAATTCCAAAAATCAAACCAAAATCAATATCATAAGAATTCATGATTTCAGATTCAACATTTGATTAAGCCATTATAGGCTTTTAAACGAAAGATTGTTTGACACTTTTGACGTAATAATCATCGAATGTAAGATTGAAAGCTTCTTCAATCTTCCTCTTTTGTTTTTTCAACACCCTATAGGCAACATATTTGTGAGAATATCCCAAGCAGATTACTTCATTAGCTTTCGCCTAAAATTTAGAAAGATTGTCCTTGAGATTCATAATGAAACATCTCCACCCAAAAACATGAAAGAATTTAAAAGTAGGTTTCCCCTTGTTGATTATTTCATAAGATGTAATATTGAAACGACGATAAATGAAATAACGATTTTGTGTGAAACAAGCAGTCGAAACAGTTATGCCCAAAAATATTGAGGCAAGTTCACATAAGTGAGCATTGTTCTTGCAGCTTTGCAAAGAGAACGATTCCTCCTTTCGACAAGAACGAATCTAGAATTCAATTCTTGAATTCAGTCAAGAACGAATCTAGAATTCAATTCTTGAATTCAGAGCCATTATCGCTCTTAATTCGTCGAACTTTCTTCTTTAATCTCAACTTTATGTTCTTGATAAAGTCAATCATCACTTGAGCAGTTTCAACCTTCTTTCGAAGAAAAAAAACCCAAGTAAACCTAGAAAATCATCAACAATGAGTTCTTCTTATTGATAGTCTTCACAGTTGAAGGTCCGCATAAGTCAATTTGAAGAAGTTCCAAAGGTTCGATGATTTTTAAATCTCTGACGATTGAATGACCTTATCGATGTTGCTTTCCCTATTCACATGCAGCACACAACGAATCATTAAAAAAATTTAAGACTGGAAAACCTCAAACAAGATCATTTAAAACAAGTTTGTTAAGGTTTTTGAAGTTAAGATGGTAAAGTCATCAATGCCATAACCAACTGAGGTCAGAGGAAGCTTTTTATGGGTTTTAGCCATAAGAACATCCTATGTGCTCATGCAAACCCTAATGCTTGGATCTAGGTTTCTCTATTGTACATGCAATTCATCCAAGGCTATAAACCCTAGATCTAGTATATGATAATCAATATAACATATGAATTAGGGTTTAGATCATACCTTGATTGTTATGTAGTAATAACAATCTCAAATCCTCCTTGTAATGGCTTTAGAAAGCTTAGAGTCACAAATGTCACTCCTCTAATGGTTCACAAACACCAAGAGCAAGAGGATGAAGAAGAGGAGAGAAGGAGACACTCAAAAAACGTGTGGAAACCCTAAGGATTCAGTTGCCTACGTTTTTTATGCCCATGGGGTCCTTAAATAGTGAGGCTATTAGGGTTATGTAACAAGGAAACCCTAATTTGGATGCTTACGCCCTAAGCAACCCATGTACTCCTTTCTTAAAGGCCTTTGGACGATTTCTAATGGGTTTCCCCATAGAATTCGTCCACCCCTTTAATATGGAGTCCATTAGCCCAATATTCAACTATCACACAATTGACAGTTCTAGTCCCTTAAGTTTAATTAATGTCTTTTAGCCACAAACTTAATTCTTATTAATTCTTGACTAATATTAATTAAACAATATGATTTCTCCTTTAATAAATTATTCTCATAATATATTAATAAATCATATTTAATCCTTTCTCTCCTTAATTCATCCTATCAAGTTGCTTTGGTGAAGGCAACCCAAAAGGACCATGCACCATCGGGTCAAGTACATACCAAAATAGTTATGGACTTAGACACTAATCCAACAACTTTCGACAACAAACACACAGAGGGAAATCCAACAATAGGTTTGATGTCAAGAGTGAACATATCTCCTTTTCATTTCGACTTTAGGAGAATTTCCTTTATTTATTTGTTAGAGATAACACTTCCTTCCTCATTAAAAAGAACATGATTTCTAGTGCCCATAACAAGTTGTGAAACACTAACCAGATTAAGCTTTAGTCCTTCGACATACGCCATTCAATTCACTGTGAATTTCCTACTCGTTACTTTTCTGCATCCTTTGACTTTACACTTGTTGTTATTGCCAAATTTTACAACTCCAACATTGTCCAGCTTTTGAAAATCTCTCAAATTCTCTTTTCTTCCAGTCATGTAACACGAGCATCCACTATTGATATACCAATTCTCATAATATTGCTTGTCACGTAGTATGTAACATCCATAAAATTCATGCCAAATTTAAAGTTTTAAAAACATTTGAAATACCAAGAGTTATTACAAATTTGTTTTAAAAATAGTTTCATATCAGAGTATCCTAGAAATCCAAATCAAAATATGAGGAAGTACACGGTCACGCCTTCGCCTTCCCGCGGTCATCCGATGTACCTGAAACAATAATCGAAAAATGTAAGCTCGATAACTTTGTGAGTTACCCCCAAAATACCAACCTCATACAACCATAAAAACATCATATAACAAACATAGAACTACCATGCATCTCGAGTCTACAATGTGACTGGTCCGCCCGCACTGGGCCTTTAGTCCACCTGGTCCACTCTATGAGTCTATAGTATGGCTGGACCACCCACACCAGGCCTTCAGTCTATCTGGCTCACTCTGCGAGCCTCGACACGTCTAGAACGCCCTCTCGGAGCCTTTAGCCTATCCAGATTGCTCGTCGGGCCTTCGGCCTAACTATGTGCCCTCCTGGGCCTACAATCTATCCGGGCCACCCTGGGTATGTTGGCCTACAACACGAAGTAGGACCCGCGTCAACAAAACCCCCATACCAATCAAACAATCATGTGCACATAAATATCATACACTAACATGTATATTACAGATACTCATACCGATCTAACAGATCACTAACACAACAACCATCCTATAACCAGGATACTGACCTAACCGGTCACTAACATAACATCATCCTATATACCATGATACTAAACTAAACCAGGTCACTAACATAATACCATCCTAACTACCAGAATGCAGATCTAGCAGATCAATAAACATATCAAGAAAATACCCGGATACAAATCCGATAAAGAGTCGGCCTTGGTGCCTTAGACCCTGTTGATATAGTGAGGATAACTCACCTCACAATGTCGGTCTGAACTGAAGTACCAACACGCGAAGTGCTGTCTCACCGAAAATCCCGAGCTATCCAAAATAGCGAATGCTGAGTCAACATATGGGCTATCAATCCTAACTAAGGGTCCATATAGTCAATTTTCTCTTTTCTCTAATTTGGGCCAAGGCCCAATACCAAATCCATGATCCAAAAGTCCACATATGCAAAACCCATTATTGGCCCAATTTACCAAATTGGGCCCAACTCCCTAATTGGGCCTAAATACAAGGTCCATTATCAAAACTTGGCCCAAGTCTAATTATTCAGAGAGTCCAGCAAGGCCCAAGCCCAGCTAGTCCAAAAATAGCCCAAAACCTGTAGCCCAAATAACAAAAGCCCAACAGAGGAAGTACGCGGGGCGTACTCCTCTGGTACGCTGGGCGTACTCTCCTGATGATGACCACCATCGGGGTGGTTAACCCAGTACGTTGGACATACTGGATTTACACGGGGTAGAACCTCGCAGATCTTAAAACTTCCATAAGTGCTTAATGGATTAAGCACTTAAGCTTAAACTTCAGATCTACTACTCAAATGTGCTCTAGGACCATAAAGTCTCAAACTTTAAGACTTTGGTTGAATAAAAAGGGCTCAATACATGGTCTTAATCCATTAAGACCTTCTACAAAGAACTAGGGACCCAACTAGCTCAAGGGACCTCATTTTTATGCCTTAGGACCCATTCTAGGGTCTAAAAGGACAACTCAAATTGTCCAAAACGATCCATGAATTATAATGGGACTTTATGGGACAAAAGAGTGCAAATAAGCTACCAAGGATAGATCTCAAAGAAATAGGCATAAAGGTAACAACTTTATACCTTCTGGAGCTCCCAAAACAGATGATGAACCAAGATCTACAAGCCAATCTTCCCTCCTTGGCTCCTTGATGCACAAGATTCTTCTTGAAGGCACCAAAAACACACTTATAAGCTCAAGAATGATCACTAGGAGGCTAAGGTTCTCTCAATATGGCTAAGGGAGGTTTGGAGGCTTAAAACGATGAGAGGGAATGGTCCATAAGGTGCTTAAATGCTCCACAAACCCTAAAAGTTAGGGTTCCATCCTAGCACACGTACACCCAGCGTACTAGGGTGCGCCCTAGTACACTTAGCGTACCACTTAAATTTCCAAACATACCATTTTGCCACTAGGGCCTCCTTTTGCCACCTCCTTCTAAACAAAGGGCCAAAATGACCTAATTAAAATCCGAGGGATAAATTTGAAGCTACTGGAAAAATGGGATGTTACATAGTACCTATAACTAATCAGAAGCATTTAGGTCCCAAAGACCTTTTGGGTCCTTAGACATTAGATTGAAACACATTGTGTAACAAAGAACCTATAACCCAATTACGAACTTTCGACTTGAAATTGTCAATTAAGTCTATTTCATTGGTTTGGGCATCGAAATGTAATCATTCAATGGGAAAGGTTCAACATTGATTTTCTCTCTTTCATCCTTTGTCTAAAATCCATCAACTTTCTTTTTTGGAATTTCATTCCATTTTCGCACTGTTGGATTTATTTCTTGTGACGACTTACTTCCACACATCGAATCATTTAAGTATTTCTCATAAGTAGATTAAACTTGCTCTTCAGAATACTTTCCCGACTGATATTGTTTTCCTTTTCCCTCCAGCCAATGATTGATGTTCCTTACATCATTTCACCCTTTTGAAAATGATGCTTTCATCTTCTGCTTTGAATTGGGATTTGAAAAATGTGGATTATTAGGTTTGAAAGGTTCATTTTGCTTTCCTTGAACTTCCATTTTTTCAAAATCTCATTTTGGAAATTACCTTTTGGTGTATTTTGAAAACGATTTTGGTATTGATTACGATAACCAACACCGTTTTAGTGAAAAACTTTTTGATTTTGATCAAAATCTATTTGAGCATGAATTGGACTAAACTTCCTTCATCCATTATTTTGAACAAAATTCCATTGTTCCTTGTTTTGAGCGAAACGTCCATTTCCATAATTTTGACAAAAATTTCTTTGATTATGATTTTGAACATATTTTCCATTTCCATGATTTTGAAAATTATGTGGTCGAAATTGATTTTGAACAATGTTTCGACCTTTTTGAAAGCCACTTTTTTTTTGAGACGGTTTGTTCCTGGAATGACGTCTTATTTTGAGAATATGTCAGAATATTTTCAGTTGATATTTGCTTAAAGACTTTTTGTTTTTGAAAAGCTTTTACATTTTTCCAATAGGCCTTGTTTCGTGCTTTGGAATTCGAAACACCTTCCTCACAAACCAAGTTCTCCACCTTTTCTTTGAAAAAAATGTGTTATCATCTTTTGATATTTTGAACATTGACGAGCATTAAATTCTTTTTCTTTATTTTTATTATCAACACCTAATTTTGCAGTTTTCACAGCCCAAACATGTTTTGGTTTTTGTTGTTGAAAAGTTGTTGAGTTTTTGTTCAACCCATTTTCAACAGTGTTTTGATTCGAAAAAAACCTTCTTGTGTCACTTGTAACGCTTGAATCTCGATAAGTTCCTCTTTTAACCTTGCATATTTCAATTGTCCCATTTTGACCCTGGAATTGTACGTGGCGCGTACAACAAAGAACGCTTATCATACAAGTAATGAAGCGAGTACGTGGGGAGTACCTAGAGGTACGCTTAGCGTATTCATGAGAGGGTGATCGGGGGTTCTGGATGCGTATAAGGGGCGTACACGATGACTAATGGAAAACCCTAAATTTAGGGGTTGGCCACTATATAAACATCCTTATGGACTTGAAACCCTCATTTCATAAGCCTCCTTGCCCCCTTTACCCTACATTTGAACCCTAATTCCATCTTGTGTGATTTTGGAGCATAGAAGGTCTTTGGAAGAATCTTTTGGTGTTTTGAAGGAAGGTGTCCATCCTTGAAGCTTCATTGAAGGAGTGAAGGCTCATAGATCCAGAACCTTATAATCTTTTAGCACTCATTTGAGGTATAAAGTCTTGAACTTGATGCTTATTATCTTATATCTCTTTTGGTTTGGGTTTATGGACCCTTTTGGTCCCATTGATGAGATCTTATGAGTCCATATCGTTTTGGAAGCTTAGAGTTGCCACTCTTGGTGTTATTTGGGTCATTGACTCATAAAGTTGCGATTTTTGAGATTGGAATCCATCCATGCATGAGTTAGGGCCATATTCATGGAAGTAGATAGCTATTTTTGGAGTTGGGTTCACTTGGGCATGCAAAGTCACCAAGTCAGTGACTTTATGAGTCTAGACATTGTTTAGGAATTAGATATGTGGTTTGGATCATTGGAAAATATGAAAAACACGAGAACCTGAAATTGATTGGATGAATCCTGCTTTGATACCAATTGAAGTGATATAGAATCAATAAATGAACACAAAATTAATAAAAGAAAGTAGAAAGAACACATCAGATAAATATGATCTGATTGGCTCGTATTAGTTTGATGAGAGTACAAAGAATTCAAGAGTGTTTACAAATTGAAGAGCACAAAATCATTTAGATTTCGAACCCTTACAGACTCAAAATATTTTGACTCCTCACTATATATGTTTTGACCCCTACAATTTGTTATGTATATGTTGACAAGGTATGGTTGGGTTAGGTTGAGGAGATGTTGCTTTTTCTGGAAGCCAACAAACCTGGGA
Source organism: Lactuca sativa (assembly GCF_002870075.4). Classification (NCBI taxonomy): domain Eukaryota; kingdom Viridiplantae; phylum Streptophyta; class Magnoliopsida; order Asterales; family Asteraceae; genus Lactuca; species Lactuca sativa. The sequence goes on along the minus strand of NC_056631.2, from coordinate 217,154,257 downwards.
TTAAGCGACAAAAAGTTGTAGGCCTGAGAGGCAAGCCAGACTTATGTTGTGGGCTCGGGAGTAAGCCAGACATGAGTTGTAGGCCGGAAGGCAATCCAAAATCATGCTATAGACTTAAGGGTAATCTATTCTGTTAGCGGTAGACCTAGTATGCATGCTGTTATATGTGTGGGTCGTGGTATTTTGGGGGAAACTCACTAAGCTTTGTGTTTACCTAGTTCTTTATGTGTTTCAGGCTTTATCAGTGATCGTGGAAAGGTGAAGACGAGACTGTACACACTTATCAGCAACATTGAGGATTCCCCGTTTACTATAATACTTTGATTTTTAATAAATGTATTTTGTAATAAACGGTTTTCTTAATAGTGGTTTTATAATTTGTAAGTTTAACTTTAAAAAAATGAAAATTTTTTGTTGTGAAAATGAGACGTTACAAATTCCATGGGCTACCTCCATGGTCTTATAAGAAAGAGCCATGTGCTACCCCTAGTGGGGGAACCCTGAAAGTAACAGGGGTTTATTTTATTAATTTTTATAATAAAAAATAAAAATTTAAAATTAAACTAACCCATTAAACAGTTGCTACGCATGGAAAAGAAAGAAATGTGATTTTGGTTAGAAAAAGTAAAGGAAAAAGATAAGAAAGGATGACTACTAGGTGCCAAATGAAAAACTCTCTAATTTTAAAAAAATAATGTATATATATGTGCTATATATATATATATATATATATATATATATATATATATATATATATATATATATATATATGCTAGGATCTACTTTCCAGTGGGGAACATGGACCCCCTAATTATACACTACCTCCGCCACTGCTACCCCCGTAGTCTTTTCCCTTGGAATACCATGGCCTACCCCCGTGGTGTTACAAGCAAGTGCAATAGGTTAGCCCTATGATCTTTTCCATGCAATGGCATGGGCTACCCCCATGGTCTTACAATCAAGTGACATGGCTACCCTATGGTCTTTCGCTGCAATGCACAAAGTCACATGTAGTTAGGGATTAGATAGACATCCAAGCAAATGATCCACACGAGACTGAAAAACCTGACAAGAACATCAAAATCATGCATTAGACCAATAGTTCTCAGGATATCAAAATTGGAGAACATAGACCCAACAATGTTGTTGTCGATGATGCTGCTGACTCCCTCATATGGCACCTTCTTTGTAAGGTAGCATCTGATTTACAGTTTCCTCTCTCTCTCTCTCTCTCACTCTCTTTCTCTCCCTCTCTATCAACATTATAGTTGTCGATATCGCCGAAACTGGTTTCTTCCGCCACAGCTTGAGCCATCTTTCTTTGTTTAGACTCCTTTGCCACCGATTCCATGATCATTGCGCTGCCATTGTTCCTCTATTCTTGTAACAACCAAAAATTTTATTTTTAACAATCATAAAACACGTGTCTCATTAACAAAATCCAAATATCCATCAACAAAGTTTTCAAAACAATATGTCAAACCCAGGATCCACAAACATAGCTCCATATCAAGAGTGTGTGTACAATCATGCCGGTGCCTTCCCATGATCCTCTGGGGTACCTGAAACACATAACACATAACACGGTAAGCACGAATGCTTAGTGGGTTCCCCAAAATACCACATACAACAATTCGCCACTCGAGGCTATACTCTGTATGACCCTTTGGTCACTATGTCTCAGCGGGACTCTCCAGTCTTGTAGCTCGTTGGACCCTCTGGCCCGGTCTAGCTCGTTAGACCCTCCGATCCGGTGTGGTTGAGTACTCTCCGGCCTCGTAAATCGTTGGACCCTCCGGTCCGGTCAGAATAGCACATAGCATACATAAATCACAATACACATAATCTCAAGCAAACACGTATGACCTTCCGGTCCACACATAAATACCACCCTAGGTAATGTATAGTGAGAAGACTCACCTCGGGTAAACTCAGATGATCTCATACTCGAAACACTGATCTAGCCTCCGCCTAATCACATGCATAAATTACTTCTAGTTAACAATGGCTCTCAAAGGCTAGACTATTCCCTTCCTATGCTCTCTCTCAGAAGGGTAAAATACCATTCTACCCTTCCTGACCTCTTACACTCATCTTGACCAAACCCTATGGTCAACAAAAGTCAACTCCAGTCAACAATCCAACTTTTGACCAGACTCGTCGAGTGCATTCGGGTGACTCGTCGAGTCCAGTCAATTCATGGCAATCCCAGCAAGCTCCAACTCAATGAGCTGACCCCTAACTTGTAGGGTCACCACTTGATTCAGTTCATCAGGATAAAACCCTAGGCTACTCGCCGAGTCAGCGGCTCAAATCGGCGAGTCTATTCAGACTCTTTTGCATTCAACCATTTTAGTGCAAGATACTTTCCCAAACTTCAGATCTATGCACTCAAGGCTCATTAATCACGTAAAGGTTCGACCTTTATGTCCATGCATCACTCATCTAGCTCTAATCGACAAAATAACCCTAAAAATGGTGTCTTTGGTTCAATATTCTTATGTAACTGCATAAAGTTGGGTTCTTGGGACTCTCTGGACCTCTCAAGGTCCAGATCTGATGTCTAAGCCTAAAAGGGACTTCACATGCTTCATATCTCAACTTAAAAGAGGGTAAAGAAGCCCTAAATTCATGAGACCTACTAATCATATGAAAACAGGTATGGATTCATACCTCCAATAACAGCCTTGAATGAAATAGTGGAAGATTTGAGCCCCTCCAGCCAGTCAAGCTTGAACCTTCTCCTTCGTCCTTGCAAGAATGCACCAAAATGAAGCATGTAGCTCCCTCTATCTCTCTAAGCTCTCTGGATCGATTTGGGGTCTCTCAAGGGGGAGTGTGGCCGCAAATGAAGGCCATAAGAGCCTTTAAATAGGTCACAAACCCGGGCAATTAGGGTTTTCCTCAACAGCTATGACGCGACGAGTCAGATACCCGACTTGTCGGGTCCATTCATTAAACATGTCAGCAAGCCGCGACCCCACTCAATGAGTTGAGGCACCAACTCGTCAAGTTCCTCCATAATTCTTAAATTAAATATTAAGAATAATATACCTGGAAAACCAGATGATACAATTCTTCTATAATGGAACCGCTTCTGGCTACCACTTCTTCTCTCTTCCCTTCCGATGAGTAATCACTATTAGTCGCAATCATCAGAGCTTTGTCGCTACCATTGCCGTTGTCTGCATTTATGTTTTTATGTTTTGTTCTATTTTTTCCCAATTAATTGTCATCTTCCGATAAAACTGCAAGGGATGTTAATGATTACGGTTTAGTTCATCAAGGAACGAAATACTTTTTCAAGTTTTAGAGCTTATTTTTTTATCAAAAAAAAAAACCAAACATATCTAAATTCATACCTGCACATTCTGAATGCTAAAAAATAAATTATATATATTTTTCATATTCACCGTGTGAATTCAGATTCATATTGTGAATCTGCACAGATTCATACTGATGTTGCCATATTTATACACATTTCTAGGCAAAATTTAAGTACATTTTACATATATTTTGGTTATTTGCATACAATAGTGGTACTTATAAGGATAAATTGTTATTTGCAGCCAAAGTTAAGCATTTTCGAAGAGAGGGACCAGAACTGACAATACTTAGAACTTTGGAGGCTTGAAGGGAAGAAGGATGAAAACTCAGCAAAAAACATACTCACGACATGAATAGTTAATGATTCACGACGTGAGTTGAGCGTTCCAGAAGATATGTATCCGGGTAAAAGAGTCCTTATCGAATACGTAAAACTCGCATTCACGACGTGAATCCTTATCGTTCACGACGTGAACTCGGTAAAATCAGATATTATAAATTCTCTTGCTCATTACGACTTAAAAAACTTTTGGTTGGAGAAAAGGGTTTCAGAAGACGAATTTTAGCAGAAGAGAAGTCTTGGAAGAAGGTTTTCCGCACCAAAAAACAAGAGGTTCATAATTAGTTTAATTGTTGATACTTGAACATGTCTTATACTTTGATTTGTGTTTGTTTATTTGCTACTATGAGTAGCTGAATCTAGAAACTGTTGTTTAGTTAGATGAAGCTTCTGACCAACTTGATAATCCATAATAGTTAGCTAACCATAAAGAGGAAGTGGATTCGAACTAAACAAGAGTGTTTTAATTAACTGATTGAATTCTGTGACTTAAGTTCATCTGGTCTTGTAAAATCAGATAAAACCCCATCTTTTCCCTAAAATTAGGTTAATTTACTAGTAGATAAATTAATTAGTCAATACCGTTCCCTGTGATCGACACCCGACTTACCCAACTATTCTATAATTCGACTAGGTACACTGCCTAGGTACATTTTAGTTAGTTAAGCGAGTTAGGTTATAAATTATAAAATTTGTGGGTACTTTTGTGCACATTAAGTTTTTGGCGCCGTTGCCGGGGAACAGCTTAGTTAATTATTGATTTATTTGCTTTAAATTAATCGATCCTTTTTGTGGGGTAAAACCTGCAAAGAGTTATTTTTCAGTTTCATTTTTTTCTTGCATTACAGAACTCACGATGTGAGAGTTACAGGCTGACGACGTGAATCCTATGATTCCTCATTTTCTTAGTTTAGTTTGTCTTCCTTAGTTCAGTTTTACGTTTTTTATCTTGTTTATTTTGTAGGAGTTCATGAACATGGGATCTAACACACCTTTGGTGCCACCTCTTGAAGATCCAGAGCCCGCCCTTCACAAAAAGAAATATAAGAACGTGAAAGAAGATCAAACACCAAAGAAGACGCCCTTACAAGAACTCAAGTCAGTATTCTCAAAGAAGTCGGGAAAGAAAACGGAAGAATCAAGTTCATCTTCAAAGGACAAGAACAAGGTTGAAGACTTAGATCAAATACCTATCCTGAACGAATCCGAATACGAATCTGAAGACGAGTTTGGACTTTATACAAGTGAACCCGAGAACGAGCCAAGAAACGAGATGGCGAATATTGAAGAAATGTCCATGGGAGCTTACAGAAAGAGAATTCGAGATGATGTTGGTCCAGCTTTAGTACAACCTGCCATTCCTGCCACTGCCACATTCGAGCTAAAAGGACATATCCTTTCTGCACTGAAGGATATCCCATTCCATGGAAAAGATCATGAGGATGCGTTTAAGCACTTAGATGAAGTCAACACCATTGCTGATTATTTCAATGTCCTGAATGTGAATAGAGATACCGTCTTGCTAAGGATGCTTCATGTTACTTTTAAGGGGGCTGCTATGGATTGATTAAAAGCACTACCACCGGGTACAATCACTACTTAGGCTCAAATGCGTGAGCAGTTTCTCGACCAATTATGTCCGCCATCCAAGATAACTAAACACAAGAAGGCAATAGCCAATTTTGAGCAAAACCCGGGGGAGTCATTTTACGAGGCTTGGGAGCGCTACAAGGGGTTGTTAAGGAATTGTCCTCAACATGACCTTAACATTCAACAAGAAGTGTCCATATTCTATGACAGGGTCAATGTAATGACAAGGAAACTCCCTTATTCTCAAGGACCACTTACAAAAAAAAATCCGGGTGAAGTCAAGGAATTAGTTGAAGAATTTGCAAAGCATTCTCTTGAATACCACAATCCAAGGAATGAAGGAGTAAAGGGAGTTGGGAGTGCACATTCTAATGAGATGGCTGCTATGATGGCAATGCTAAATAATATGGATCGAAGGCTGACCCAAATGGACCAATCAATTCATGCAGTTAGAGTTGGTTGTGAAAGATGCAGTGGGCCACACTTGAATAAAGATTGCCATTTGGATGAATATGGGAACAAGAAGGCTCAAGTTTGCTACTCAAGTGGTGTAACACCGTAAATTTCAAAACAAATTTTCATTTAAAAATAATCGTTAATTCTTAAAAACACTTTTCTTAAAATTCCAATCATAAACGAATTACAAAAACATAACTCCATTTTCACTTGCTTAATAAACCAGGATCCTCAAAGCATGACTCTTTCTCTGGTGCGTACAATCGAGCCGGTGCCGTCCCGTGATCCTGAGAGAAACCTGAAACACATAACACAAAACACTATAAGCACAAAGCTTAGTGAGTTCCCCAAAATACCACACATAGCACATATTAGCCACTCGAGGCTATAAGTCTCTGGGTCCGTGGACCCTACTCTATGAACCCTCTGGCTCTAACTCTGTGAACCTTCCGGCTCTAACTCTGGGAACCTTCTGGTTCTAACTCTGTAAACATGCACAACATAAATCACATAGAAATAATGCAGTACAACACATAACATACATAGCATACAAATACTCTGTCACATAACTCTGGTTACCTACTCAAGGTAAAGTATAGTGAGAAGACTCACCTGGAAAGCAGAAAGCAGATATCCCAACACTTGAATCTCAAACTCGCCGCCGCCTAACACATAAGGCGAATACTCTCATGAATATAACTCTCGAGACTAGAATCAACCCTCTCTTGGCACCCTTTTAAGGGTAAAAGACCATTTTACCCCTCTCTTGGCCCAAAGGCCACATCGCTGACCAAACCCTAAAAGTCAACGGTCAACTTTGACCGGACTCGGCGAGTGCACTAGGGCGACTCGGCGTGTCTACACGTGTCCACTGACTCCCTTGGATCCTCTCTTGACACGTCGAGTATTTCTCTGACTCGACGAGTTTAACCTGGCATAAATCGCGAGGCCACCATGACTCAACTCGCTGAGTCTCAAGAACAACTCGGCAAGTTCCGGCTTGACTCAGCCCCCCTGACTCTCCCTAACTCACTGAGTCGACCCCTCAACTCGACAAGACCACTCACTGAGTGGTTGCGGGCAAACTTCATGCTACTTGCCGAGTCTGTTTTTCAGACTCGGCGAGTCCATGCCATGCATAACTCAAATTCACTTATGAGGTCAGATCTGTTCCATACAACCATAGATTTGGCCTCCCCAGGCATGATAATCACGTAAAGTCCAAACCTTGGTGCTCAAACAACAACTATTTGCTCCTAGATGATGTTTTAGCCCCATATCTCATAACTCTAGGTCAAAACTCCCATGGATCCTCATAAAGCTTAAGGAATAAAGCTTCTCTGGACCTCTATGGATCTCATCCCAAGCCTCATCACAAATAGGGACAAAATGGACATCAAATCTAACCAACAAAGGGGTCAAGAAACCCTAACCCCCATGTTTATCATGACAACAGAAATGGAAGCCAAAATATACCTCCAAGATGATGCTCTGAGCTCCAAAATCGAAGGGTGTCCACCTCCCTTGCCTCCTCTTAGCTAGAATCTCCTTTGCCTTGCCAAGCAAAGCTTCAAAGGTTAACAATGGCCTCTTCTCTCTCCCAAAACGCTCAAAATCTCTTTAGGGTTTCTCTTTGGGGTTGGTGGCCGCAAATGACGGCCATAAGCCCCTTTAAATAGGTCTCAAACCCTGGAAATTAGGGTTTCATTAAACAACATGGACTCGCCGAGTCCACTTTTGGACTCACCGAGTCCAGACGCGAACCCACGCACAAAACCGCGATCCTACTCGGCGAGTTTGGACTCCAACTCACCGAGTCTCCTCACACTCACCCAAAAATAAAAGAATAAAATAATACTTGGGAATCCGGGGTGTTACAAGTGGAGATAAATATGATGAAGATTGGAGGAAACCAAAGAAAGAGTGGCTGCCTTACGATGAGTACAAGAGGCAAAAAGAAGACAAATATAAGTTGACAGGCCGAGGCTTCCACCAAAAAGAGTAACCACCAGCCGAGAAGAAAGCAGACTTGGAAAACATGTTGACCCGGTTAAAGGAACACATGAATATGATGAAAGAACAACACAAAATGATGATTGACCATCAAGCTTCGTTAAGAAGTCATCAAGCATCGATTCATAGTTTAGAAGTACAAGTTGGTCAACTCACCACTTTGGTGAATAACAAATTATCTTCACAACTTCCCGAAAAGAAAGCTCAACCTCATGTTATGTCTATTGATACTAAAGAAAAGGCAATCTCTGAGTTTTTAGAGACACTAGAAGTGGAACCAAAGCAGCCTGATCCAAAGCCAAAGAAGCCGAAGCTCGAAAATAAAGACATTGCTGAAACACCAGACTTACGTCGTGAGTCCTCTATGCTTACGTCGTGGGCCCGGTCTAAACAAAAAAAGTTTGTATCTGTTCCTGCTTATAAACCGCTTTTGCCATTGCCGTCTCGAGCACATCTTAGTCCACTGGAAAGGGAACATCTAGACTTTATTCAACAAATAAAGGGTATTCCTATTAATACCCCGTTTATCGATTCACTTTCAAAAATTCCAGAATACGCGAAGTTCCTACAAGATCTAATAGACACTCGACATGAATTGAAGAAGAATTCTAAAGTTATTCTTAGTGAGCAAAGCTCAAGAGCTGTATTGGGAGAGTTACCTAAGACGATGGGAGATCCTGGACGCTTCACTCTTCCATGTGAGTTTGGAAATAATTTGAATACTTATGCTTTAGCCGATTTTAGGGCTAAAATAAATTTGATGCCTTTTTTGTTCTACCAAAAGTTAAATATTCGGAAAATGAAGGCTACAAAGATGACAATTCACATGGAAATTCGTTCAGTGACTCACCCAAGAGGGATTGTAGAAGACACCCTTGTTAAAATTGGGAAGTTTGTTTTCCCAGTTGATTTTGTAATTATGGATATGAAGGAGAATGCAAATATCCCAATCATTCTTGGTCGCCCTTTGCTAAATACTATTGGTGCTTTATTTGATGTTCGTGAATCTAAGCTTACATTGAGGATTGGTGATGATAAGGAAGATTTCGGAATACATGATCGATTTCAAGGATATGATGTTAAAGGTGAAGTGTTTAATATTGATGAAGATAATGAACTTGAAGAATTAGAAAAACTCATGGAGGAAGAAATCAAGACAATTAATCAAGTCAATCGCACTAAACCAAGAGCACCCGTTCCATTTTTCATTGAAGTCATTGTCTATACAAAACCAACATCTTTGATAAGTGAGGAGAGTGATGAAATATCGAGTGATGATGACAAAGATGAAGTAACTTCCAAGGAGACAAATCCAATGGTGAAAGAAGAAAAGATTCCTATAAAGTTGAAGAATAAAGACAAATTAGAGACTAAAGGGACCAAAAGGAAGTTTGACATAGACGAGGTGAAAGCTATAAAGGAAAATTCGAAGAAGGCGTACATTCGTCGAGTTCAAGCTTACAAGAGGCGATGGAAGGAGCAGAAAATCCAGCTGGTGATGGACTCATCTGAAGATTCAACGTAGGAGGCACAGAGTCCAGCTCAAGACTCCTCAAAAAGAAGCGCTTCTCGGGAGGCAACCCGATTTTGATTTGTGTTTTCTTTCTTTTTCTTTTTAGTTTTTGCATTTTTTTAGTTTTAGGGAAATCGATCATATCATCCAAATCACTTTATACATAATATAGCACTTAGAGTGGGGTGAGTTTAATTAAGTGGTAATAATTAATTACAATTTAATTTTTAAGAAACAAGGGAACTCACGGCGTGAATCATTATGGTTCACAGCGAGAGTCTACTATGACTTACGGATTCCTTTTTAGGCCGATATATTACCCAATTCATTATCCTGATAGTAGTCCAACCCACCTAATCTTTAAATTGAATGGCCCGTTTGTATAGCCCAGACCGGACTCACGACGTGAACCCGTTAGAATTCATGACGCGAATCCTGAAACACATGGGACCACAGCTTAAAGACAGAACCCATTTGACCTAGTTCATTTCTTTATCTCTCGCGAAGTGAACATGTTTCCTCTGGTCCTCCCTCTTCGCGATTGCGGCCGACATTCCTCATATTCTTATGGTGCTTACGTAATTCACCATTCTAGGTAAATTAATCTTATCACATTGTTTATTGTTGACTTATTTACTAGATTTAGGGGTTAGGGTTCGCATTTCACTTGAATCTTAAGAATCGATTCCCTAAATCTATGAATTTATTGCCGCATGTGTTTGTAATGAGTTTGAAATCGCCCTAGGAGTAAACCCCATTGACATTGTTGGCCGATTTGATTTCTGCCTTGACCGATTCTAACTTTTGCTTACGAATTCACGACGTGAATTCGTAGGGATTCACGATGTGAATCCTAGCCAATTACAGATTCATGTTATGTTTAATTCTAATCCTTTGGGATATTTTTTTGGCTGTGTTTTATGATTATTTATGCAGAAATGGATCCTAGGAAGGAAGTACCAATTGGAGTGACGGGTTTACATCCGTTCCACAATTTCCCAACAAAAATGTCCTAAGAAATTTTGACCCGCTAGAACAACCGTTTGGGGTGGCTTTACAATAGGGAGATTGCAGTTGCACCCACTATAAATTGGACACGTTTGAGGGAAGTTGGACTTGTGGATAGGCTTTCCCTGTTTCTTACAAAGATGTTTATTGGAGATGGTTTTTCATTTACTTGTTCGGGGTGGCTTAATCGTTTCCACATTCAAGAAAGGGTTTATAATGAATTCTGTGTGGAGTTTTTCTCGACAGTGACATTCTAAGAGAATGCTCAAGACCCTCATTTTCAGCGAGCTTTGGTATTCCATCTTAGGGGAGAGTACCATGAATGCAGCCTCGTGGAGTTTACTTGGAGGGTGGGGATATATGATCCCCAAGAGGCAATGACTCCTGAGTTTTACATGTTCTTAAGGGAGGCGGTCAGAGGTTATGCAGATGGTGATACTAGGTTCGGTTTCTGGCACAATATTGCATCCGGGATATTCAATTCCGGAGTGTCTCCCGAGAGCAGCATTCGGTCCCCTATCTACCGATTTATCATGTTTTCCATCAACCACAAGAGGCATAGGGATAAATTAACAAAGTAGAATTTGTTCTTCTTATGGTGTATATTACAACCGAGAGTGTGTTGCAACATTCCTTACTTTTTGGCATGCTTTCTGGCTGATTCTGCTACTAGTTCTCGTCCTGGGAGCTCTATGTGTAGAGGGCAATTCATTACACTTTTGGCCCGATCATATGGTTTGGTTGTTCCTGATATCACTCGTTCGATGACTTGCATGGATTAGAATGAGTTTAGCATGGGTTATTTAGAGATAATGTGGGTTGTTCAGAACTTTGGATCTCACTGGGGTATTTTGGCATCAGATGATGAGGATGATGAGCAGTCGGGTGATCAACCCGAGCAACAACCATAATCATGGCAAAGGCGAAGGAATGTGAGAAGGAGAGGTGAACGAGGACAACCGGTGCACCAACAAGCACCCATTGGCGGACCCAACTTTGGGGGCGATATGACAGGCTATTTTGATCAACTTTTCCTTAAGCGTGAATTGGATTGGGGGTACAATGGAAAATATGGTCTGACATTTCCATGTTGAGCAACCTCCTCATTTGGGGAATCATTACCCGATTTGCTCTCGGTGGAGTGAATATAGAAACCAAGGAGGAGATGGAGCGGGTACAAGTGGAGCTCATGATGATGATGAGGATGATTGATTTGATCTTTTTTTATTTATTTTTTAGTTCCTAGTTTATTTGGTTTTAATTTGTTTGAGAACTTTGAAACTCTTGTTAGTTTAATTTGTTGGTCTATTATTATCTTACTTTTATTTTCTTTTGGTTGTTTGATTACAACTTGCTAAGGAGTTTTGGGAAGGGAGTAAAGTCGAGCCAAGATTCGTGTTTGTTTAGACAAGTGTCATTAGAGTCTAAGAAGTTAAGAGTCAAGACCTACAATTTTAACTAAGTGTGAGGTGAGTCAAGAGAGAGGATAAGTTTAGAGAAGAGTCATAAAATCATATATTAGCAACGTCTTAATCAATTAAGACATTTGTTTGAAGTTAAGAGGTGAAGACAAAACAATTTTTTGTATGTCCAGTACTCACGTTGTGACTCCCTAAAATTCACATCATGAGTCAAGTTTTCACGGGTTTCTACTTTCCACGTTTTCTCGATTTCACGTCGTGGTCCTTCTTATAATTCACAACGTGAACCATGTTGTTCCACAAAGATGAAGCCCATTGATGCATTTTACTACATTGGTCACCAATTTTCTTCTTGGGATTGTTATGAAGATTACTTTGGCTCGGTTTCTTTACCATTTAATATGGCGTATGCTTTCCCACATTATTCTTCATGCTTGGAGATTTACACCACCTTTGTTAAAGTTTGAAGAAGTTCAAGATTCAAGTTCATATTTCGAAGAAGTTCCACATTCGAGATACGCATTTTGTCCACACTTATGGAGTTCGATCACACCACTATCCCAGGGGAGTCAATTCCTTTTTTCTCCTTTTATTGCTTTTAATTTACTTTATGCATACAATGAGGGCATTATATGTAATAAGTGTGCGGCAGGGGGTCAAAAAAGTAAAAAAGTAAATTGCTAGAAATCTCAGGAAATTTAAAAATTTTCAAAGGTTTGAAATAATAATCTAATATTAGTTCTAGTAATAATAATTTGAACTTAAGTTGCTAGTGTTGCATTGGGATGATCTGATAAGAGATCAAATGTTTAGTTAAGCCGATACACGTTATAGTGCATTTGTGGCCTCCATTATTCTAGTGAAATCATGTGACAAAACACAACCTCGCTTAGTTTGAGGAATACAATATGTTAAGTAGCCCATACTTAATATGTATCCAAGTAAACTAATATTTCAAACCAATAAAGGTTGAAGTAAAGCACCCCTGCTTAAGCATGTAGGTTTTTGAGTGATATAGAAAAGTGAGTACATGTAAAAAAGAGAGAGAAATTACCAAAAAGTGAAAAATTGAAGAATTTTTGGAGCATAAAAGTATCAAAGTTGAAGATGAAAGATCGAAACTTCTAAAGTTTCAAAAGTTGAAGATATCAAAATTACACAAAAAGTTGGTGAATTCAAAGAAATCAAAGATCAAAATATCGAAGAAGTGAAGAATTCAAGAGCTCCACATTGTGGTATCTTCTAAAAGTTGTAATTTTATAGTTTATGTATGCTTGGGTGGCTTTAGAAAAATACCTTGAGGTTAGAGAGCGTTCTGAGGATGGATTCGGAGGGTTGCATAAAATGAGTATTGTTCAAAAGAAGTGAGTGAGTGTTTCTGAGGATTGTGAGTATTTAGAATTGAGGGGGTTACTTAGGAAACATTTTAGACACAAATGCATGCGTTGAGGTCTTGGCATAATGGCTGAGCTGGAATTGGATTGTTTTATGTGATGATAGTAATGAAGGTTTAAATTTGAATTCATTAGATTTGCTTGAGGGCAAGCAAAGCACATGTGTGGGGTATTTTGATGTTGCCATATTTATACACATTTCTAGGCAATATTTAAGTACATTTTACATATATTTTGGTTATTTGCATAGAATAATGATACTTATAAGGATAAATTGTTATTTGCAGCCAAAGTAAAGCATTTTCGAAGAGAGGGACCAGAACTGACAATACTTGGAACTTTGGAGGCTTGAAGGGAAGAAGGATGAAAAACTCAGCAAAAAACATACTCACGACGTGAATAGTTAATGATTCACAACGTGAGTTGAGCGTTCTAGAAGATATGCATCCGGGTGAAAGAGTCCTTGTCGAATACGTAAAACTCGCATTCACGACGTGAACTCGGTAAACCAGATATTATAAATTATCTTGCTCATTATGACTTAAAAAACTTTTGGCTAGAGAAACGGGTTTCAGAAGACGAATTTTAGCAGAAGAAAAGTCTTGGAAGAAGGTTTTCAACACCAAAAGAGTAGAGGTTCATAATTAGTTTAATTGTTGATACTTGAACATGTCATATACTTTGATTTGTGTTTGTTTATTTGCTTGTGTTCGATTTGCTACTACCTAGCATGTTAATATTTATTTCTTTAGTTGCTTGAATTCATGTTATGTGTACCTAGTGATCATTAAACTGCATGAACTTGATAACCTAGTGATTTAATGAACACTAATTTGCTAGAGCTAGGATCGACCAAAATCGTAGATGGTAATTAAAGTAAACAAATTTAGTTGTGCTAGAGAACATAAATTATGACTATAATTGTGTTTGCATATGTGACATCCCCAAAATCTCGGCCAGAAAAGACCGATTTTCATTTATGCTTTTAAATAATTTTAGAGTAAATCCTTTTGATTTGAAAGAGTTGCGGAATTTGTTCCGAAAATAAAACATGATAAAATAATATTTATCAAAGCATTTCATCAAGAGATGCATTTTCATTATATAATCAAAACTCGGGATGTCATGTTCCGATACAGACCATAAAGCATAAACGATAACATTACAAGTCATTCAACAAATATATACATATACAGACTTGTAAACAAAACAACGAGATGATCCATCCATCTTACGCCCTTGTGCCACTTCCTATAATACAAATAAAACTGAGTGGGTCAGGCTTGGGAGCCTGGTGAGCATATAGGGTTTCAACCCACAATAAATAAGTTATATTTAATTTCACCAACCAATCACTATCCCGATTACCCATTCCCATTATCCTCACTTTACGTCCCTAAAACAACATCTATCTCGAGGGACCTAATCTAGGATTTTCATCAGGACGGACATCACTGCTAAGGGGTTTCCTCAACAATAGATATCCTAAAGGCAACCATGAGGGGGATAGAGTACACCGGTGAACACATCGTTCACAACACCTATAGGTTATGAACCTGCTAGCGTTCCACTGGACTGTCTAGAAAGAGTCTGTGGTCGTTATCCATACTCCGCTGAATAACTAGATCAACAACAACAACAACATCGAGTCCTCTCATCTGTTTATTACACACCAACTATCTACCCATGTTCTACCCAACATATTAGTAGATAAGAACATATATTTTCATACATAGTTTAAAAGCTGTATATCATTTTCATTCAATATATATTCCACATAACAGATGAGGCATACCACATAACACGTATTTCATAGAAAACAAATAAGATCTATGAGATAGAATAAAGTGAATATCCATTCACACACCACTGGAATATTCTGCATCACCTTCTTTTCCTTCTTAGCATCAATCACGAATGGTAAATATGATGTACATCCCTTGGTCAAACATTTTCTGGCTTTCATCAATGAAATGATTCCAGAATTTACTCTGCGTTTATCTCCATACACCATAAACGACTCTTTCCCAGGCGGGTTTACTTTGACTATTTTCTTCTTGCATAAAATTTCGGCGTCATTGGCGCTAAGCCAATCCATTCCCAAAACGATGTCGAAACCATTTAGTTCGATAGGCAATAATTCCTTGTGGTACTTATTCCCATTCAGATCAATTAAGATGTTTTTCATGCGATGGCTAATAGGTACAAACTTGCCACTAGCAACTTCGAGTAATAAGGCATTATCTAGTCTAACAACAGGCAAAGCTAGCTTTCTACCAAATCCATGCGATACAAAGGAGTAGTTGGCTCCAGAATCAAATAAAATTTGGGCAGGCAATTCGTTAACGAGAAAGGTACCTGAAGCGACATCAGCTTCATCTTTAGCAGCTTCCAGTGTCATCTGGAATGCTCTTGCCTTTGGCTTTGGCGGAATGTTGGGTCTAGCTGCCTCCTTCTTCTTCGGGCAGTCCCTCGACATGTGTCCCTCCTCACCACAACCATAGCAAACTTTCTTAGTGAGGGTACATTCATTGGCATAGTGCCCTGGCTTTCCACATTTGTAGCATGTGTTCGCCACCTCACATTTTCCATGATGCTTCTTCTTACATTTGTCACACCATTTCGCTTCACCTCCACCTCCCCTCGAACCAGACTTCGAGAACTTGTTTTTCTTGTTGGACCCTGAAGTTCCATCGAACTTCCTCTTTTCACCAACATCTATTCTTTCCAGACCCTTTTCCTTCTGCTGGGCCTCCACATTCTTAGCTGCACGAATAACCGTTTTCAGAGTGGTTGCCATCTTGACTGTCGGACCAAAGTTGGCAGGCAGTCCATTAGCAAACCTCTCAATCTTGGAGAGTTCCGTTGGCACTAGGTACGGAAACACCTTCATTTTCTCAGTAAATGCAGTAGCATAGTCATCTATGCTCATCTTCCCCTTCTTCAAGTTTTGGAACTCATTGTTCAGATCAATCAGATCTATCTCTGAACAATACTGCACCCTTAGTTGTTACAAGAACTCCTCCCATGACATTTTCAGGGCTTCTCCTCGTGGCATAGTATCTGCCAATAACTTCCACCAACTCAAGACTCCAGTCTTCAGTTGTCTAACCGCAAAGACGGTCTTCTGTTTGTTTCTACAGTCGCAACTTTCAAATACCATCTCCATCTCGGAGATCCAATCCATTATCTCAACAGGCTTTGGGCTCCCAGAAAGACTTGGCGGTTTGGCGCCCAAGAAGTTCTTGTACATTCGCCCATCCTTGTTGTTTCTCCTTTCCGGATCGTTCCTTCGTTCCCCTTGAGTCCCAACTTGACTCATCATACGACTATTGTTCCCTTCCTCCGATTGCTCGGGAATCAATTCAGGTTCCTCAATAGGTATGATAGGTTCATCCCTATTATCATGCAACATCTGTCGCATCTCCTCCCTTTGTTCAGTTAGCATAGCCCGAATCATGGCTTGCACCGCAGCCATTGTTATTGGTTCTGGTGCTGCTGCTACAACAGGTATTTGCTTAATAACTGGCGGTTGATTCCTGTTTCCATCCGCGTTTCCAACGCCACTCCTTGTTCTCACCATTTTTGATCTACACACCGAATAAGGTGAAATTAGATCCTCATTCACGATAGATATTCAAATCATCATTATTACTCCGAAACGTTTACATGCTAGTTCTAATAACGTAGGCATACGCTTAGAATCCTACACACATAAGGTTTCCAGATCCGGTCGGCAACAGACCGTAGATCCGAACAAATAATATCATATATGGCAACATATAACATTTAGCACATAAAGCATTTTAGGCAACTTTCCTAAAATAAACTAGTGCTCGTATCTAAAACACAACAGACACACATCTCAAAATTTCCACTTAGCATTCTAAGTTTAAGTCTAGAAATTGTACAAATTCCTAGTTTGCTTAAACTAATGCTTTGATACCAACTGTGACATCCCCAAAATCTCGGCCAGAAAAGACCGATTTTCATTTATGCTTTTAAATAATTTCAGAGTAAATCCTTTTGATTTGAAAGAGTTGCGGAATTTGTTCCCAAAATAAAACATGATAAAATAATATTTGATAGCTTCATTTTATTTACTTATTTTTATAGTTTATTTTAGTACATTTCATTCGCATTTTAGTTAACTTTCATGCATATTTTCCCTTTTGTTATTTTTATGACCATTTCGGGGTACTTTCTAGTTTCTTGAGCATTATTGCAGATTTTCTTGGAAACTAGCGGGGCGGCACTCTTGCGAGGCGATTGGGCTTGAAGGGAATTGGAGATTTCATGCTTGATGGCTATGAAGGTGATTCATGGGGTGGACTTGTCAATTGCTTAAAGGCTTGGAAGAATTGAGCTTTAAATTTGAAAGATGCGGGGGAACATTCAAGCGTATGAAAATTATTAATCGGGCGAGTTCACGAGCTTTGGAGGATTTAGAGATGTCAAATTGGGCTTTAAATGAAGAAAAACTTGAAGAAAATGGGCTAGGAGGTGATTGGATTCGATCTGGGCTAGTGGGATATGCTTTAGAGGCCCAAAATCTCAAAGGAGCCCATGTCAGGTACCACCCGCGCAACCCACCCGCGCAGCAGCACGCGGGTCGCGCAAGGCCCTGCAGGGGCAATTTCGGAAATCCTTCTTTTGAGCTATTTGAGGAAGGTTGGTGCCCATCTTTTGCATACTCTTGGACGTCCGATTTTTGAAGATTCTCTCTGGAGTTTTGGAGACTTTTGAAGGCCAAGAACACTTGAAGAACATCATATTTTTACCTCTTGATTCTTGCTTAATGTTTGGTACAATTTTCTCTAACTTTGTTTTTTTTGGTTTAGCCATGCTTGGCTAAACTAATCTTGGTTGACTTTTGGTTAATCCTTTGAACTTTTGTTGAATGTTGAAGAATCCATGAACATGTTCTTAAATCTTTATGGGAATGTTTTGTGTTTTAACATCTTATCACTACTTGTATGTTTTAGTTCATGAGTTTAAATGTGTTTGTGGTGATTAGTTGGCTAATTTCTTGATTAAGTAAAGGATCCTCAAATTAGCAAGCAACAAATGATTTTTGTGTTGTTTTTGCTTCACACAATCATAAAAACATTTCCTCCAACATGGTGGTGAAAGCATTTGACCCCTCTTGGATTTGGTGACTTTTTGGTTCTTAATGCTAGTTGACTTTCACTAATTACATGCTATTTGGAATTAGTGACTTTGACTAAGGAAATTGTTATGAGCTTCTCTAGCCATTTCAACAATTAAGAAAAGTCTAGGTGATCTCAAGCTCCTTGGATTACTATAGCCAAATTAAGGATTTAAATCAAAGTATTGCACCATTGGATTCTAATGATATGTTCATCAAAAGTCAAAGTGAGGAAACTTTAAGTCAACCATCTCTCCCTTATTGATTTTACATCAAATTCTTATTTTTGTTGCATTTGTCTATTTAAATCATAGTTAATTCTAGTTTGTTTCAAGTATTTCAAAACACCAAAACCCCCCATTTTATTTTTATTGTCATTTTACAAGTATTTTTACAAAGAGATTTTTCATAGAGTTATAAATTGAACCAATCTCCGTGGATTCGATCCCTTTACCACTATACACTATTTTAGTGTGTAATATTTAGGGTTATTATTTGTGTTGGCCTCGACAACCACCAATTTATCAAAGCATTTCATCAAGAGATGCATTTTCATTATATAATCAAAACTCGGGATGTCATGTTCCGATACAGACCATAAAGCATAAACGATAACATTACAAGTCATTCAACAAATATATACATATACAGACTTGTAAACAAAACAACAAGATGATCCATCCATCTTACGCCGTTGTGCCACTTCCTGTAATACAAATAAAACTGAGTGGGTCAGGCTTGGGAGCCTGGTGAGCATATAGGGTTTCAACCCACAATAAATAAGTTATATTTAATTTCACCAACCAATCACTATCCCGATTACCCATTCCCATTATCCTCACTTTACGTCCCTAAAACAACATCTATCTCGAGGGACCTAATCTAGGATTTTCATCAGGACGGACATCACTGCTAAGGGGTTTCCTCAACAATAGATATCCTAAAGGCAACCATGAGGGGGATAGAGTACACCGGTGAACACATCGTTCACAACACCTACAGGTTGTGAACCTGCTAGCGTTCCACTGGACTGTCTAGAAAGAGTCTGTGGTCGTTATCCATACTCCGCTGAATAACTAGATCAACAACAACAACAACATCGAGGCCTCTCATCTGTTTATTACACACCAACTATCTACCCATGTTCTACCCAACATATTAGTAGATAAGAATATATATTTTCATACATAGTTTAAAAGCTGTATATCATTTTCATTCAATATATACTCCACATAACAGATGAGGCATACCACATAACACGTATTTCATAGAAAACAAATAAGATCTATGAGATAGAATAAAGTGAATATCCATTCACGTATACAACCACAAAATATACACATAACAAGTATATCGTATAAAATACTTCATAGTTACGCGTTAGAAGAAAGTAACTACACCCTCACACATATAATTCACAATTTACTTAATACACTCAAACCGTACTTGTATTATTATCGTGTTTATGAAAGGTAGTATACACTCACTTGATCAGAAGATGATCGGACAGCACTACGACTTGCAGAAGTAGTAATCCTCAGCAGATCTGGAAGATCTCTACAAAAATCAAACTTCTCGCGGGCAGAGCTTCGACTCGGGAACCGCACTTCTTGGGATCTTCGGGATCTCGGGACTTGCCTCGGGGCTCGAGAATAATACCGGGGCTTCGGGGTATTTTTGGCACGCAAAACGATGCAAAACGGGAGAGAAAAGAGAGAAAATTAGCAAAAGAGCCAGCTGCCCTCGCATCCTATTTATAGGAGGCTGGAGCCTCGGAGTACGCGGGGCGTACTGGCGTACACGGGGCGTACGCGTCCGAATACGTCACTACATGCGTCATCCGAAGCCACTTGCTGCGAGTGTCGACACCTTCGGAGTACGCGGGGCGTACTTCGGATCGGATTACTGACTCCCCTTCGGATAATGCCGTATTTAATGATTTAATTTAAATACAAAATAATTAATAAACTTCGGAAATTCATATCTTCTTCATACGAACTCCGTTTTCGACGTTCTTTATATCCACGTGAAGGTGAGACTACGCTCTACAACTTTCGTTTAGACTCCGTCGGCTAATTTCGAATTTATTTTTTATTATTTATTTTTAATAGGCCGCGACAGAAAAACTTCGTTATAAATTCATAACTTCTTCGTTTGATGTCCGTTCTCGCCTAACTTTTTATCGCTTCGATACCGACAACGAGACCTTCGATCCTTCCTTAGATTGTTTCGGCTAAAAACCGCTCGATCTCAAATCGAGTATTTCAGGCTGCATACCGCTAAGTCGAAACTTCGATAAATCATAACTTCCTCATACGAAGTCAGATTTGGGCGTTCTATATATATTCGGAAACCTCGTTTCAACTACTACAACATTAACCAAAGATATTAAGTTCATTTTACACTTAAATTTTGACGCTTATTTTTATTCTTAATTAATCAAACCACATAATTAAGCAATTAAGCACAAAACAGTTAATACTCAAATAATACACTTATATTATTTCAAAACGGGTTACAAAGGTTAACCTAGACTATTACATTGCTAAAAATGGCAAGCCCGGAAACACAGACGTTACAGCATAATAAATCTTACATAGGATACCCATAATCTATAACTGGTTTTGTGTTTGATTGTGTGTGACCATGCATAGTTTTACATGAATTAGTCAAATATTAGTAAATTTGGACTTAAATTGCTAATAATATAATATTTGGTGACCAACTTGATAATCCATAATAGTTAGCTAACCATAAAGAGGAAGTGGATTCGAATTAAACAAGAGTGTATTAATTAATTGATTGAATTCTATGACTTAAGTTCATTTGGTCTTGTAAAATCAGATAAAACCCCATCTTTGCTCTAAAATTAGGTTAATTTAATAGTAGATAAATTAATTAGTCAACACCGTTCCCTGTAATCAATAGGGGTGTTGAACGGGTAATTTTTTCGGGTTTCGGGTAATTCGGGTTTTTCATGTTAGAAAAATTACCCGTTACCCTACCCAAACTAAATTTGGGTAATTCGGGTTTGGCTAATTTGGGTATTGGGTCGGGTTTGGGTAATTCGGGTATTACCTGAAATATATAATTTTTTTTTTGAATTTCACCTGAAAATAAATTTAATAAAATAAATACGTCGTGCTTTATTAGTCTTGTTTATATAAACAAATGAGACATAAACGAAGTTACTCAAGCTTTGAACATTGAGAATTTTTAGTCAATAGTACATGAGATATCAAGTAATTTTTTAACAACTTAATCTAATCTAATAAGATGTTAAAAAAACAAATACCTAAAGATCTTAATTTAAATGTTTAAAATGCTTAAGATAAATATAGCCATAAGTTTTGCAATGTTCTGAAGTGTCGTCAAGATAATGAGTTTGTTAGTTGCAATAAAAACTATAATGTAGAAAACAGTTAAGTTTGAAAGAACGTGATGATATATAAAAATTACTTTTAATATTGTTAGTGTCGTGGTGTCATAATAAATATATTTATGTTTTACAATAATGACAGTTAGTTTAAGCGTGATCAAATACCTGCTATATAGTACAAGCTCTACAAAAAAAAAAAATTTAAAATAATTTGGGTAATTCGGGTATACCCGAAACCCAAAAATGTACCCTTTACCCGATCCGAAAAAAAATCGGGTAACCCGATTACCCGGAAAAATTTACCCAATACACGATTTACCCGATACCCGAAAAAACCGGGCGGGTAATTCGGGTATCAGGTATTTTTGATAGGGCTAGTAATCGACACCCGACTTACCCAACTATTCTATAATTCGACTAGGTACACTGTCTAGATGCATTTTATTTAGTTAAGTGAGTTAGGTTATAAATTATAAAATTAGTGGGTACTTTTGTTCACATTACATACAGTGTTTTTGACGAAAAAAGTAAATTTTTTTATCGAATTTGATAACATTGAAAAAAAGATAAAAAGTTATGAATTACCGTATTTTTTATTTTTTTATTGATAAAAAATAAACTTTAAAAGTTCAAAATAGATTGGTTTCTTGGTTCCTTAATTAATAATGATTATTTATTAAACCTCAATATATATATATATATATATATATATATATATATATATATATATATATATGTATATATATATATATATATATATATATATATATATATATATACACACACACACACACACTAGTTTATAACCCGTGGGAACCACGGCTACAAAATTAATTAAGCTGTTATAGTGAAAATTCAAAGCTATTAATCAATTATTTTAAATAAATTATTAATTAGGAGATTTTTTAGTTATATAAAACTATAATTATTGATTTTAAATAAATATGTGAAATTATATCACTTTATAATTTGTATTAATTTTATTTTAATGCTATTAGTTTAATGTAGATAGAGTGGAAAATTTAAAATATAAAATCATAATCAATAGGTTGACATGTCGCAAGTATTAATTAGTAGACATATATTTCACACCTGACACTCTAACCCTATGACGGACCAGCGCGGCGGGTTGGTTATAATCATAAATAATTATATACTACTGCCTGTTCCTTCTTTTTTTTCACCACCATCCCCACCCCCACAACCGCCATCACCACCACCTCTGCCACCACCCGATCTCATCATTGTCACCTCCGTCACTTATACCACCGCCACCTCTGCCAACACTACTTCTTCTGCCACCAAGTGTCATAATCATATATGATTACTTACTCTGTGAAAATACACACACACATACACACACACATATATATATATATATATATATATATATATATATATATATATATATATATATATATATATATATATATATATATATATATATATATATATATATATATATATATATATATATATATATATATATATATATATATATATATATATATATAGAGAGAGAGAGAGAGAGATAGGTTCAAATGTTTTTAGCAATTATTGTGTGCCTAAATGCACCGATGAGAATTCAAGAAATAACAAATAATTAAATAAATCATTTAAGGGTATAATAGTAATATATGCATCTTTTTATATGGAAATTTTGACTAGTTCATCTAACCCGTCATTCTACATCTTAAAAACCCTAGTCCGCCATTGCCGATCACGATTCTCCCCCTTTTCACATTTTTTTCCTCATTTCCACCACCGTCCTATTTGCATCGGACGATCTCCACCCAACAGTAGCCACAAGCACCATATCGTCGTCGTTTTTCCCATTGGTAATTTCTCTGTTTTCGATTTTGGTCTACATCTTAACGGTACAAGAGTTTAGAACCCTATAATCGAGTGTAAAGGAAGCCCTAAACATGTTTCATTTGATATTACTAATTAGATGATACTCTTGTTGAGGCATACAGGAAAGCAATTGAATCCCATTTGTTACAGCTTGAGGTAAGAACATGAAGATTGTCACAACGAATAACATTGGAGACAGTCGCACCCAGCTAAGGTTAGATTTTGTTAAATTTTTCCTGCTGTCGATTTTTTCTCATGCTGTTGACCCTCCCCTGATGTCTATCAATTGCTGCCTAATAACCGATGCAACATACATATCATGCATTCCAACTGTATGACGAAATGCCAGTAAGAAAAAAAATTATTTTCTCAAAAAATAAAGATTTATTTAAAGAAAATGATAAATGAAAGGCTTTTCTTGTTTGCAGATACAATTGAAGTCTTTAACAGAAGAAATGCAGGCCATTATTAAGGGTCTTGAAAAAGTCATACAAGAACTAGATGCTTCAGCAAACGATGGCCCTGTCTATGAAGTTTTTCATAAAGTAAATACACAAATATTTTACTCAATTTCTTCTAAGTCGATATCTTTTTTTTATATAAAACTACAATCTGATGCAAATATTTCTTTTTGTTGCATTGTTAGACACCTAATCAGTTTATCAACATTGCTGAGTTGGAAGTGGGGTCCATAACAAATTTGTATTCTGTGGTGGTAAGAATCAAGAACAACCCTTTGAATTAAACTTTATATATATTTTGTATTATTTTATAATGTTTGTGTTGCAGGGTAGAAATGTTGATGCATTGGCATTATATTTTGGTGAAGATCCTACCCATTGCCCTTTTGAACAAGGTAACATATTTAATTGACATGTTCCTTTTTATAAGGAGAAATAATAATAATAATAATTGTTGAATTGCATATGTTTGAAAGTATAAGAGAAGAATGGTGGTTTATGGCTATGGTTGTAGTTAATTCTTTAAGAATATTCAAAACCATTCTACAAGAATAGTTTATTTTGTAAGAATATTATTGTTGTATTCTGATAGAATTGTAGTTAATTATTTGTATGTTTAATGTGCAGTTGTTACAAGTGTATCACTACGAATTACTTGGCAATGAATTTCAGATAGAAATGGCTTGAAGAATGGCTTGAAGACCTGATGGGAAAAGCTTGAAGAATGAATTAAATAATGATCACACTCATTGTTTAAGAATGTTGTTATTTTTTAAGAATTATACTTGTTATTCTTTCATAATGTTTGTTATTATTCAATGAATCATAATCATACAATGTAATTATTTGGTATATTATTAGTTCAAGAATCGATTTTCTATATTCTTTCGGAATGTATTTACTAGTTTATGGTTGACATTCTCTCATTCTGACAAAATAAATTCGAAAAATATATATACTAGTATGTGTGGTATATGTATGTAAAATTATGTGAATTTCATCCTCTTATGTATTATGTAAAAGTATGTGGTTTTGGTATAAGTAGGATGCTATAATTGAAAAAAAAAATTATTGTTATAATTTAAAAAAAAACAAAAAAAATTATAAAATTGTTTAAAAACTTATATACAAAAACTAGAAAGTTTCTAGTTTTTACCTAAGCTAACTCCAAATTAATTAACCAATAAGTTATATAGTTAACTTATAGTCTTCAAATTAATTTATAAGGTTATATTTTTATAACCAATAATAAACGGTTACCATAAAAATAGGTTAAAGGATGCTATAATTGAAAAAAAATAAAAATAAATTATTATTATAATTGAAAAAAAAAACACAAAAAAAATTATAAAATTTTTTAAAAACTTATATATATATTTTATCGACACACGACGCGAAGCATACAAAGATGATCAACTCATATATGTTTCACAAGCCAAACAAGTGTTCTACATCAGAGAGCCAAACAATAACCATCGGTGTGTTGTCAAACATGTTAATCATCGAAGTATTTGGGATCTACCATCGAACGATGACCTTGCTCAAAATGTTGACAATGTCTCACACGAAAATGTAGACGATGTCGATGTACTTCAAAATATCTCTTCATCCGATGCTCCACTTTTTATCGATTTTAGCATGTACTTTCAAAACATTCCTAGAGTCATTATTGATGTAGAATGTGCATCTGAAGTTCCTCCGCCAACTGGTAGAGTCAATGATGTTTCTGATTGCGAGATTGATTATGATGACACTGATTCTGATTATGATACTGAAGAAGATACTGAAGGATATGAGGAAGATTCTGATTAGAATAGTTCTTATGTAATGTGTATTTGTAATATGTGTTTGTAATATGAACTTTATTTGGATTTTTAGTTTAAATAGAAATGTTTATTCCTATATATATATATATATATATATATATATATATATAGAGAGAGAGAGAGAGAGAGAGAGAGAGAGAGAGAGAAAGAGAGAGAGAAAGAGAGAGAGAGAGAGAGTTAGGTTCAAATGTTTTCACTATCTATTGTGTGCCCGTATGATTGATTCTGGACCAATCATTTTAGTTATTTTAAGAAAATAATTAATGCATATTAAATGCTGAAGATGTAATTAATACCTATTATATCTTCAACATGTAATATGCATTAATTACTTTTTTAAAATAACTAAAATGATTGGTCTAGAATCAGTCATACGGGCACACAATAGATAGTAAAAACAAAATAACCTAACCCTATATATATATATATATATATATATATATATATATATATATATATATATATATATATATATATATATATATATATAAGCATGTACAATCATATATGATTATATCTCTCAGCCATATAATCATTTATGATTAGGTATACTTCGTTGCTGCCAGTACGCTGAAACGTTAGAGCGACAAATAAAAAATATGTAGCTAAGTTGAATATCAAGATCTCTATTTTTTTTAATTTCAAGTGGGCGGTTCTCTCTATGTATATATATAATCTTCATTATTGTTATTATGAATGAAGAATTTTGTATAATATAACATATTTAAATATATAAGAAATAGGTTTTTTTGGGTTGTGTGAATATGAAGATAGAGTTTAGAAGAATGTTATAAAAATATATTGTTTTTGCTTTATTATAGGAATATGGGCATGTGCGAATTTTGGCTGTGTGCATTTATCGACATACAAATTTTTACTTGAAAAGTCTTGTCGGAAAAAAAAGTTCTATAGATTCCGTCTATAATTGAGTTCCATACTGATCATGAGTTTGTAACGTTATACCAAGTCATAATTGTTAACTAACTGTAGTTTTATATTAAATATATAAGCTCTAGTTGTCAACTACGTAATTCTTTAATTAAACATTCATATTAATTTATCTGAAAAAAAAAAATTAAGAATCTTCAAAACTTCAATTACATCTCACCATATATATGCCTTGCGTCGGCATATATAGTCGGCAAAAAGGACTTGGGAAACATCTCCAACCGTTCATCTCGCATCTAAAGCCATCCAACGGTCGTTCTTCTCCAGAGGTCTAGACACACACATATTTGCCACACTATTTTTGCATGCTTGTGATGCATTTACTTTTTTATTCCCCTAAAACATTATTGCTCTCTCTGCCCAATCTTTTTCTTCTAAAAGCCTCTGTGGTACCAAAGCTCCCCAAAGGCAGAATTTCTGGAGTGTAAATCCGATCGTGGAGTTCCAAGATCCAATCAATAAATCAGAAATGTCTTTTTTCTTTTGGATTTGAATTGATTTAACAGGTGAGTACTTCAATTTCATTGGTGTGCATTTGTCCTTTTCTTTTGTTGAGTTCACTAGAAGTTTTTGATGTTCTAGTTCGTGCTCAAACTTATGCAGCATGAATGCTAACATCAGTTTTAGCAAAATTATCTTCGATTATGTAATGATAGTATGTAGTTATCAAGTTCATAGCGACTGCATTTATGAATTTTGGTATTCATACTACAGTGACAGTGCTAAGGTGGGCTGTCGAATGGTCAAACTCAGTCGTTGGCTGTATACAGTATCATTTTTGTCATTGGGATGTTTGATAGATAGTAATGTGAAGCTTATTTCTTCTTAATATGAATATAATACAATATCTATTCGTACTATTAACACAGTAGTTAGATTGACGTGATTAATTTTGATGCCATACATGTGCTTTGAGAAGTCAAAACTATTTTTTAATTATTGGAATTGCTATATATGTTCATATCATGATTAAATGATTTAGTATTTACTGAGATCTTCAAGTTAAGAGGTCACATATAATTTTGCAGGTACTGTTTAAGGTGTCAGAGATAATTTACTTTTTCATACAAAAATCAAATAAAGTGTCTCTCAGATCTTACTTTATGCCAAAGAAACAATTGAAGTAATTAAAGTCTTAGTATTCGGTTGTCCTCTTTGTATGTTCAAAACAGCAAAAGTCAAAGATTAATTAACATATGGCATATAAGATGGAGGTAAATAATAAAAAAACAAGGATGGTTTTCAAATTCATGGGGCTCTTTGCAAGTATTCAAAATAATCGCATCCTTCATAAATTTTTTCAGAACAACTTGCATGCATTCTTAAAAAGTCAAAGCTTACAGCTTGCACGTAAGTAGAACAAAAGTCAAAGATTAATTACAATTTGCATGCGTTCTTAAATGCCAAATTAATTTTCTTTTCAAAACCTGACGATGTTCTTGTTATGTGTGTATTACTCATTGTTTCAGGATGAGTAATTTGGAGATTGTTCTAAAAGAAGAAGATGTCTACTCTGGTAATGTCAAGGGAATGATCCCACATGGCAGGGGTACATACAAATGGAAAAATGGAACAGTTTATGAGGGTTGTTGGGAAGAAGGAAAAATGGCAGGAGATGGAAGGATCACATGGTCATCTGGAGCAAGTTATGAAGGTAATTTCTATGGAGGCTACTTACATGGATTTGGGACATTGACAAATCCAGATGGGTCAACATACATAGGCTCATGGAGGTTGAACATTCAGCATGGGTTTGGAAGAAAGCAGTATAGTAATTCAGATGTTTACGATGGTTCATGGAGAGAGGGTGTTCATGAAGGTAGTGGTAAATACACTTGGTGTAATGGCGACATGTATATGGGAAGTTGGAAAGGTGGATTGATGTGTGGTAGAGGGGTGATGAAATGGCTGAATGGTGATCTGTTT
Organism: Lactuca sativa; assembly: GCF_002870075.4. Classification (NCBI taxonomy): domain Eukaryota; kingdom Viridiplantae; phylum Streptophyta; class Magnoliopsida; order Asterales; family Asteraceae; genus Lactuca; species Lactuca sativa. Next base: position 217,125,652 of record NC_056631.2, on the reverse strand, counting down.
GATGGTAATTGGTCAAAAGGGTATAGACATGGGACAGGGGTTTATAGGTTTGTAGATGGTAATTATTATTTTGGGACGTGGACCAATGGCCTCAAGGATGGATTGGGTATGTTTTATCCTGCAATAAGTATTAGGAGTTCATCTTCTGGAAGATTAGGAAAAAAGAAAGCTTCAAAACCTCATAGTATAGTTCGGAGTATATCTATAAAAAAACCTATTAAAGGATTATTTAGAGACATGGGTCGAATATCAAACAAGAAAATTTCTGTCGGAGTTTCTTCTATGGAGTCCTCTGCGTTTAATAGTACCGAGTTATTATCTCATAACCTTGATGAAGGTGAAAGTGTAGATGATTATAATAGTAGCAATGTAGTTTGGGAAAGGGAATACATACAAGGAGTTTTGGTGAAAGAAAGAACTAAAAATAATGCAAAGGTTTTAAGCAAAAAGGAACAACAGCGAATATTTCTTATGGAGGAAATGAAAAGGAAGTCAACTTTGGATATTTTTGAATCCCGTAAGAGCAACTATATGATGCTTAATCTACAACTAGGAATCAGGTAAATAATGAATACTCTAAATCTGAGTTTTGTCTTATACTTAATTTTCATGTTCATTTACTAGTATTGAACATTTGAACCCACCCCCTACCCTCTATGACCCATCTAAATCTAGCTTTGGGTCCATTTGTCTCTTGCCCATGATCGACCCCAATCCATGTGCACAGTTGCAAAAAACAAATTAATGCCCCACCACGTGATGTACAAGAAAATGATTCCTTATGTCTAGCTACGTATTAATTTGGCCGTTTTTTGATCATTGATCTTTATGCGATCACTATCTTACAATATAGAAGCAGATGTTTATATCTATCTTTCAAACCAATTATCATCTGAAAATTTGTAGGTACAACTTTTTTTGATCATTACATTTCTTCTCAGTTTCAGCTCAATTTGATATATATATTGACTTACAACACCCTAGTACATCTAACTTCTCAGTCATGCATGAGTTTGCCATGCATATTTCCTTCTTTACAGTTTTACCCCTTGTTTATTTTATGTACCTTTTCTTCAAGGTAGTGGGAAGCAGTTTTATTTTAGATGCTTAATTTTGTGGGGTAGTGGTCAGTTTTCTTTAGTGTCATGTAAGCCTTATATGACTGTTGCTTTTTGCTTGTTAACGTTGAATGAGATAACATGAAAATCTTTCTCCTTGTTGTGTACAAGAGAGGTCCTTCCCCTTGGTTTAACATTTGATTTTATAATGTAGCTCTACGTTCTTGTTGGTTCCAAACTCATGTGTTGTGTATATGACTTAATTGATTACAGGTACACTGTTGGCAAAATAACACCGCTTACTATGCGTGAAGTGAGATATTCAGATTTTGGAGAACAAGCAAGGATAAGGATTTATTTCCCCAGGAAAGGCTCACAATCGACACCTCCACACAATTCGGTTGATTTCTATTGGAAAGACTATTCTTTTATGGTCTTCAGGTATCTATTCAGCTGGTGTTTGTTTCTCTTTTCTTCTTCCTTAATCATCCCCTATAAATCTAAGTAGTCGCGACCTTGACAATCAGTTTTAAGCACAATTAAGTATTGTCATTACACTTATCTAGGTTAACGAGTTTTCCCAATATTATTCAATTCAATAGAAGTACTTTTGGCTTTTAAAAAGTATACTATATCTTTCTCTTAGATCTCTCGACAGTAGAAGTAGTTTGGCCTTTAAAAATTATAATATATCTTTCTCTCTTAGATCTCTCGACAGAAGTTCTCAGCCACACGAAAGCCTTTGATTTATTTACATAACCTATATAATAAAACGCAATATATTACAGTCAGTTTAATACAACACGTAGTATTAGAGCTCTGTTTTGTGTATATCCAAGTATATGCCAAAAACAACAATGGCAGGATCAAATTGTTCGAAGGCAGATGGAGAAGCACAAAGGATTGGAGAATAAGGGAGTGCCACCTTATATTACCCGATCCTTACAAAGTCTAATTATGTGGCATGGGCTTCGAAGATGTAGGTAATCCCACTTGCAGATCAGCCCTTCCCTTAAACCCACTTGCAAACTTGCAACCATCGACTCTCATGAGTTTTACACAGCAACCAGGAAATATGGACAAGTTATTGGGTCACTTGCTATATTACTTTCAAGAAGGAAAGCTAATCACAAGTTCACAACAAAAACAAATGATAAACTAACCTATTTATATAAACATAAATACTATGTGCATGTGCTTCCTATGAAGGGGGCAAGTAAGAGCATCTCCAACCCATATTCATTTTTTTCCAAAAAAATGGGGCAAATAGTATTTTATCTCCAACCGTAATCTATTTTTTACCTAATTTTTACCTTCAAAAAGTATATTTCTAGTATATTCTATTATTCCAACTTATATAGATTGTCAAACACACATTCTACTAATTTAGTTTTAACAAATATATAATCTATATTTTTTTCATTACATTAATATTAAATACAAAAAATTATATTTATAATAAACTTATAAATAAATAATATACATACATTTATAAAAAATATTACACATAATACTTTTAAAAAAATATTATACATACATTTATATAAATATTAGACATACACACTTTTAATGATAAGTTTTTGAAAAATACGTTATCGTTTTTTAAAATTTCAATATGTATTTAAATTTTTATATGAATCTGATGAGCAAAAAACAAAGTTTATATTTATAATTAATTAATATAATTTAATATATAACAAAATATTATATTTAAATTATAATTAGTAGGTAAAAATGAACTAGAAATATATAAATATATAAACAGAGGGACTAAAACCGACAACACAAAGTTCATCATCATTTTGGGAGAAATGAATAGTATAACACCATATTTGCTGTAATACTATTCATATCCCCCAAAATGGGGGAATAAATGGGGGAGGGATGGAGAAGAATGTGGGAAAAAAATGGGGGAAAAAATAAAGAATGAGAGTGGGTTCGAGATGCTCTAAGCCCCATTATTCTCTTTCTAACTTGGTCAACATATGACCAATTCAACAACAAAATAAATCTAGTTAAAATACTAATTAACGTGGGAACCATTAACATAACCTAATCTACCCAACAAGATTACCCAACATGGATCTTCCCGATGTCACATCGTACAAGGCTTTGACCAGTCAGAAGCCAAATTTTCATTCTTCAAATTTTTTGGTTGTTTGGCACATATTAAAATTTTAGGTTTGCGTCAAAAGAAGTTGTATGATCGAAGTGGGAATATGATCTATCTTAGGGCTGAAGAAGTACAAAAGGACTTCGTTTTTTCCAACCACAAAAGAAGAAGGTACGGGTAAGACGATACATAATGTTTGTCGAAAAACAAAGATGGATTTGGATGGAAACATGGGTTGCTTTTTCAGCCAAAAATTATGGTGTCACAGCAGTCGTTTATGTCTTGTTCCCGAGTTTTTTTCAGAAAAGGAAAAGGAAAGAAAATATTAATCGAAAGAAAGAAAAGGGAAGGAAAATTTTCTTTATTCCATGTTCCCGAGTTCGAAGGAAATAAAAGGAAAATTTAATTTTTGTGTTCCCGAGTTAGGAGGAAAAAGAAAATAAAACTTAAAAATTTTCATTTCCCTTACTTTCCTTCCATTAATGAAACTCGGGAACATGATTTTCCTTCGACATCCCTCACTTTCCCTCTGTATACATCCATATCCATTCTTAAGTAGAACTCAGGAACAAGCCGTTAGTACCAAACCAACCCTAAAATAACCTTGTTTTCATCCTGAATAACCATGAAACAACTTTGTTTTCTGCCAAAACAACCCTTTAAGCCAAAACAACCTAGAAACAACATCGTTTTCATAGCTAAACAATAACAAACCCCAAAAGTTACCACCTAAGATAAAAAAAAGCTCCAAAACAATACCAAATCCAACCTAAAACAGCCCCTAAAAATGCAATGTCCATTCTTATAAAAAATCCCAAAAACCCATTTTCGGTTGAATTGATAACCTCTTCTAGCCGGCCTGGACTAGTTGGTTATCATACATTGACCGATAATTGGTTATCATACGTTTATCGATATCTATGGAAGAGCAGATCTACTGATTTTAGACATGGAGAATTGCTTCTTATTGACTTCGAACAACCTTTAAATTACAAAAAAAAAAATCAACTAATGAAGAATGGAGAAAAACCGAACTTCATGAAATTCAATGGAATCACACTTTGAAGCTTGTTAATCTATTCTGGTGACAAACTTGTCGGATTAGATTGGGTATTTAAGGATAAAACTGATGCCTTAGGAACAATAACCAAGTATACGACTTCTCTCGTTGCAAGGGGTTCCTTGCAAAAACAAGGTATCGATTTTGAGAAAGTATTCGCATCGTTAGCTCGAATCTATATAATACATCTTTTTCTTGCATTAATGGTCTAATGGACTTGGGATATAGACCATTTACACATAAAGACCACATTTCTAAATAGTGACCTAAATGAAAAAAGCATGCATATTGCAACCTAAAGGTTTTATTGTTAAAGGAATGAAATATAAAGTCTACAAAATTTCTAAAGCTTTTTATGGGTTACTTCAAGCCTTGGATGCATGCACTATATTCTATTGGATAAAAACTTATAGAATATTATGTTGAAAAGATGTTCGTATGATTGAGACATCTATACCTAAATTAAAAAGGTTTGTCAATTATGTTGGAGTGTCTAAAAACAATCAACTTATGCTACGAGGAATTTTGAGGAGTTTGGAATTAAAGATTGCAACCTAATGATTTATCCTATGGATATGAATCTGAAACTCAATAAATACAAAGACATGGAACCATTCAATTTTGTCAAATATAGGCGAATTGTGAGGAGTTTGAGGTACTTAACAACACAAGAATGTGATGAATCATGTTTTTTGGTATGTGAAAAGTAGAATCAATTATGGAATCATGTATGATCGGGTGCAAAGGACCAAAGAACTTGTGGATATTTTGGATAATGATCTTAGAGGCGACGTCATGGACAATCAAAGCACTAGTGGTGCGGTTTTCTATCTTGGGGAAAGTGTTATCATTTGGGAACCATTATATGTATACTTGGTCTGAGGATTGATCATATCCTACATTACACGACCTGGTTGTACAACCATTATAGGTTCAAAAGGATGTTAGCAATAACATCATCACATTCTCGGTATGTATATAATCTAACACTAAAGATTGCTCAAATTCCTTATACATGTCATGTAGACAAGATGGTATGAATATTTGTGTAATTTTTGACCCCAAAGAAATTTGTATGTTTATGTCTACTTAACTAGTAAAATGAGAGGTCAAGAGAACCTTTTGTTGGATATGGTGGTTATTGTGACATATAGATCTAATAACCAATGTACAAATTATTAGAATTTCGTCCTATATTTATTTAGCCAGGATCTTAACTCATTTATCCCATAATCAAACTACTAACAAATTTGGCTACATAGCTTGATAGGAGAAGAGAGCATGATACATTAGTCACAAAAGGTGTATGAGTGATGGATTGTTCCAAATACACGAATAAGGAAATAATTATGCATGTTATGATGTATTTATATAGATGATCATGTGCAATTTAGTATTGATCCATTAAAGAATGCATGGCTAACATTTCATGAATATGTTATCACTACATTTCATGTGCACTTTGTATGTACCAAAATTTTATATGAAATGCTATTATGTATGTTATATTGATACTCATATTGTCTTAATACATCTGGATGGAGTCATTTTTCAGGAATTTGAGGGAACTATTTAAATTAGATGCTGCAGATTATATGATGTCAATATGTGGGGATGATGGTTTAATAGAGCTTTCTTCTCCGGGGAAAAGTGGAAGTCTTTTTTATCGCTCTCATGATGACAGATTTGTGATTAAAACATTACGAAAATCCGAGCTCAAGGTTTGACTCTATAAATACAATCTTTTAGCTCTTTCTGAATTCTATTCAACATCTTATATATTATAATTTTATATTGTTGGCTTCGTTTTATGCATGAGCATCTTAGTAAATTATTCGTATGCATAGTCATCCTTCCTTCTACCTTTTGATTATTTGCTTGTATCTACTTGTTACTTCTTGTTCTATTCCTTTATTTCTCATATTTATATATACCATCATATTACTTTCTGCTCTATTGTTGTAGGCTTCTATTTGCATTTATATTTATATGATACTTTGTGCCTTATTTCAATGTTGTTTGTTGTATCTTTATCTTAGTACTTATTAGTTTGTTATTCTTTTATTCTTGTTGGAGTTCTTCTATGGAAGTAGACTCTCCACCACTAATTAGAAGTAAGAATGTCTACATCTAACCTCTCATATCCTAATTTTATGGGATTAGGTATTGTTGCTTTATTAAATTTGAGTTAGTCTCATTTACATATAGTCTTATAATCTTAGGTTCAAATAATAGAAGATATTAAGAGTTTCTTGACATGTTCTTCAATATAAATAAATGCATAAAAACCTATGTGTAATCAAAGACAAAAATATTGACAATAATTGTAGATACATGATCATACAAGGAAAGAATACACAAATATCTACAAACAAGAGAATACGACTACAACTAAACCATATAAGCTCCCTAGCCTAATAGCACTGACTACTATATACACTTCGACATTCCCCATCAAGATGAAGCATAGATATTGATCATGCCAACTTAGTATACATGTAAATAACTCTACTCCTAAGTAAGACTTTTGTGAACAAGGGAAGTTGTAATCCTTCCAATCTAAATTTTGAGAGAAACGATGATCTACTTCTATGTGTTTGGCTCTATCATGAAATACTTGATTTTTGGCGATATAAATGGAGGCATCGTTATCACACCAAAGATTCATTGGTTTTGATTGAGAAAACTTGATTATGCCAAGTAGAGTATGCAACCTTATGAGCTCATAAGTTGTCTATGTCCTAGCTCTATATTTAGATCTACACTCGAACATAAAACTAAAATTAGGTTTTTACTTTTCCATGAAACAAGATTTCCTCTATCAGAGACACAATACCCGATACTTTATTATCAAGTTGTAGGGTCACCATTATAGTTAACATCTGTAAACCCTACTAGCACATAATGACCAAGATTCTATGATTCTGATACAATATGCCACGCCCTCAAGTACCCTTTAGATACTTTATGATGTGAGTTACAATGTCCCATGTCTTTGGTGATGACATAAAATGTCTCACAAACTCATTAGAAAAGAATTCTTGGCCGATTAATCCTAAGAAAATTGAACTTCCCAATAATTCTTCTATATATATTTTTAGTTTTCAATTAGATCTCTATCATCTGCTTTCATTTTCATATTCGATTCAATATGATAATCAAAAGTTTTTGCATCAATCAAGTTTGAGTCATTAAATACTTCAAAACAATAGTTTCATCGAGACATGAAACTTCCATTCCGAGTGCGAGAGACCTCAATCCCTAAAAAATACTTCACATGGAGTAGGTCCTTTGTTTGAAACTCATCTCCAAAAAACACTTTCAAAATCTTGTTAATTGAACCATTAATAATTAACTTCCATATATTAACATCCTCAATCAAATCTACATGAGTGGATATCCTATGACCAGAATATCTTGGTCAAGGATGAAGATATTAAGTTCTCCTAATTATTATTGAATTGACCATGTTTTCCAACTTTCGTGGTACAAATATACTTCTCAAAAGCAATTTATTGGGTATTGGTGTCCCCTCAAGCAAGGTCTCTTCTATGGATAGGTGGTTAAAGTGTTTTGAAAGTGAATGATCGTTTACTTATCTTGGCATGATGGTAAGAGGAAAGTCGAGTAAAGTGTCCATGTGGATTCCCCTTATTCATAAATTCAACAAAAAAAAAACTTTCAAGAAGGAAAGTGAGAACCCTTTAAATTGGTGGATGCCTGACGCTTGTTAGGTGTATTCTAGCAAGCCTCGGGACGTACCTTTTCTCGATATATAAAGTCTATAAAAAAGTCATTGTGAAGCTTGAAAGTATTTGTAATAGGTTCCTTTGGGGTACTACTAGAGTTAGCAAAAGCATCACTTGGATTAGCGGGACAAAACGATGAAATTCAACGATCTTGGCAGTTTGGGAATTCGAAGCTTAAGAGCTTTCAGTCTAGATCCTTTAAGAAAATGGTGGTTGCATTTTAAGGATACCACCTATACAATTAGGAAAAAAGTTTTTAGATGCATTTATAGAGAACATGTAGGCTTGGGAGTGTCAATTTCAAGTTGTAATAAATCAATGTTAGAGCACGAATCAATAAGATCAATATAGTCATGGAGATGTCAAATATAGACTTAATTAACCTCTTTTATAAAATTATTGACATGAGGGTAACTCAATAACAAGTAGTTAGTGTTGGAGTCTCAATGAGAGAGGATATTTCAATGTTTCTTATTTAAGAAAGGAAGTTGACAATCATTTGTTGGAGTGCACCAACTTAACTACCAGACGGTCTAAGGTGGTTGCTGGAAAATAAATGTCTTAATTTGGCGTTTGAGACTTAGTAAATTGTTCACTAGATTTAACCTCGCACACAGGGGTAATCATTCCAATCACCATGTGTCTATTTTGTAATTCTTTGTGTAGAACAAGAGACATGTTTCCAAGAGCTATTCCACAACTAAGGAGATTTGTAGGCTCCTGCTCAATTGGTGCAATGACCTTCCTATCTTGAATGAATCATTTGACACCTTCCTAGGGATAAACTCCACTTATAGTGTGGACAACAGATCTCAAGATATTCTTGAAGCGATTTCGAAGGCGCTAATATGGACCATATGGACAGATATGAATGATATGATTTTAAATAGAAAATTGAAGAGTTTGTCTACTCTAGCTTATAAGGTTAAAACTTTGAGATTTTTATGACTTAAGGGTATAGCTAAATGTGGTAGGGATTTATTATGGGACTCATGGGCTAACAACTCTCTTTATTGTAATATGTAATTCATACTTCTTGTAGTTTAATTTATATAAAGTGTAGTAGTTAAAAAAAATCAAGCATCGATTGTAAGCAGATGATAGTAATTCACGACTGTAATACCATGTTTTCCTACTTATAAGGTACAAATATATATGCTCATATAGCATAATCTATAGAGGTGATAATTCTCGACCCAACCAACAACCCAACACGAATATAAATAGGTTTGGGTTGAGATTTCTGACTCATTAACCCGGTTATTTCATGGGTCAATTTACGAGTGCGGCGTGCCCTACTTAGTCAGAAACCCAATCCTTGACTCCTTGTTACTCAAAAAGATAAAAAACCTACTCTCATCCTTACATTACTACCTCAATGTCGTGAGAGCTCAACCACTAGTACCATCTCGTGTTGCAATCGCAAACCATTGGTACACCTATGCTCTATCATCCCACTGGTGCTCATCGCTCTATCCCGCAAACCTGTATAATTAAATGTGTTATGTGGGTTGGGTTAGGTTGGGTTGATGTATTTTGAACCGTCAAGCCGAACACAACCTAATTGCAAATCCTAAATTAGTTTACCTATTACAATAAGAAAAGTAAGGGATAGCATTCGAAACTTTCACAAGATCTAGATATATCATATTTTGGTCAAGATGCAAAACATACACATATTTGTAAATTAAGAGTAATTTAGCTAATCACTACTAAAAATTAGGAGTGCATCAATATGTATAATTTCCATGTTTATATAGTTTCCTAAATTAGTGAGATAGGATCTAGTATAAATTAAGACTCCATGTACAACTTTATTTTATTAAACACACATTAAAGTCTTCTTGGTACGTTTGGCCTCTTCTTTTGTACATACAACATTTCTCATATATCATTACATATTTCTATCGCAATTAAGTTATTTGACTCCTAATCATTTCCATATATTTTCAAATCACTCAAACATTTACGTGCACATTATAAGTTCAATCCTTTTACCCCTAATAGCATGCATGTTTCATTTATTGTCCAATTAGATAATAAACCTTAATATTTGACATAATCATGCCATGCAAAACCTATTAAATATTTCCTACATCTTAAGACCTTATGTCCTTTACTCATATCTTAATTAAGTGTCATTTCAATAATAGTAACATCCTTTGTATAAGTTCCTTATTTATGCAATGTATTTCATATTTCTATGAATACGTAACTCAAAACATTTTTCTTGTATGTTTCCTTTCACATTATGAAACATGCTTTCCTTACAATATATTTTGTAAACCACATAAATTACCCCAAACAACATGGACCATACATGTAATTTTCTCTATTAAAAACTACCATTTAATATTTGAGTAAGAATTTCCCTACTAGATAAATAAGTTCTAATATTTTTATATTTTGTTTTTTTAATTAAGAACTTTATCAAAAAGATTTATCATTAGATAAATATACTTGCAAAATAAAAGTAGTTTCAACATACCTATTTAAGTAATATATATGGTCATAATTGAAGTTACTAAAATGTCATTCTTGGTAACTAAGTCGAACTAGTGATTTTTTAGCTGAGCTAACAATGTCTGATTTCTACCTCAATTTTATCTTCATAGGTAATTCCTAAAATTAGAAATTGTTGATATTCTGTTTTGATATTTTGTAGGTTTTACTCAAGATGCTTCCTAGCTATTACAATCATGTACAAGCACACGATAATACCATGATTACTAAATTTTATGGCATCCACGAGATAACACCAAGAGGTGGCAAGAAGGTATCTAACATGTTTTCTGCTTATTCTGGTTTCCATGTGCATGTTTGGTTTGCGAATGCTGATGGAATTTCAAAACATTGGAATATGAGATTCCTTTCCATGGCGTGTTTGGTTGCCAAATTAATGGACAAAATTCAGTTATTTCAAAATCATTGAAATTTCATGTTTAATAGATTTTGTTATTCTTTATTACCAAGGGTGGTAGGAATTCACCTTCATTTTTCATTTTTATTAAAAGACCAAAATGCCTTCATTATATAATAAAAAATAATTTTATGGTAAGATAAATAAAAATAAATTTGAATACAAATGAAAATGTAAAAAATATATTTTTTTTATCATTGAATTCTATCCCATCTCCTGCCAAGCATGCATGTAACTGATTATAATTTCTTCAAATTCCAATTCATAGGAAAAATTATGTTTCTTCCAAATTATTGTTTAAACAACACACCCACTTAGTATACATCCTCATTTTTGTTTTGTTAAACTCAACTTTAGGTACAATTTGTGGTCATGGGAAACATGTTTTACACTGATTTGAGGATACACCGTCATTATGATTTGAAGGGTTCATACTATGGAAGAAATACAAATACATATAATATTATAGAGGCCACCACACTGAAAGACCTTGATCTTACTTATAAATTCCATATGGACAAGTCACTCCGTGATGCACTTTTCAAGTAAGTACTATTCTGCTCCTGTCATTTGATGATTATCTCTTCCGTTTTTCAGCCATTCAAACTTAAGTTTGAAATATCATCAACTATATTTCTAGTTTAATGATAATATAACAATGTACTTTAACTGATTTGTTTATTACAACATCCTGGTTTCATTTCTTCCTAATACAACATTGCACTTTGAAAGATCTACACAAATATACAGTCTTTTATACTTGGCTAAAACTTCAGAGTATAATGTTCTAAACGCAAAATGCTATAATTGGGTAGATTTTTCAAAGTACGATGCTATAATGTAAAGAAATGAAAGTGGTATGATAAAGTACACAAATGAGTAAAAGTGGGTTGATACTTCTTGCATACAACACTTCCTTTTTACATTGATAAGTTTCAGTATTTCACTAGTGTCGCATTTCTGCAGACAAATTAATCTGGACTGCATGTTTCTAGAATCTCAACAAATTATAGATTATAGTCTTCTATTGGGATTGCATTTTAGAGCTCCTGAACATTTGAAGAGTATGTTAGAACCACCAGATGCTTATGCATTCAACAGGCCTCAGAATACTACCGACGATGGTAAATTTCTATCTCTATTTCTATTTTATTTATATTATAAATTATATAACAATTTAAATTTCTCTTTTGCTTGTTTTAGGAGCAATTTTTCGTGTGGATCGTACAATTCAACCAACGGGACTTCTCCTAGTGACTCATGAACCAGATTCTGTAAACACGGCACCAGGTCCGCATAGTAGAGGAAGTACTTTGAAGGCATTTTCGGTAGGGGACAAGGAAGTTGATGTCCTTCTTCCCGGTACTGGAAGGTATTCAATCTACTTTTTGTTTGATTTTTAAAAATAAATATAAATTTTATACTCATGAATAATATTTAACATTCTATTATTCAAATTAGACGCGTATATAAAGTTCATTTCATAAATCAAGACAAAAATATTGATTTAATGGTATTTTGTGAAAAGAAAAAAAAAATACTTTATTAGCCATTACGATACTTTAGAATAATGTTTTTTTTTTGTAAAAAAAAAACAAATACCTTGTTTCCCATTTATGACATTAACCTTATTGAATATTTTATATTAAAAGTAAATTGACAACTACATATATATCATTCCATTTCATCAAAGAATGAATCACATTTTTAAGGATTTTATGATACCATCCCTAGTTATTAAAAAAACACGATTCTTTTACTTAATCCAAATGCTTCATTCCAGCTTTGATTAATGTATGCTTGATATTACCATAAAAGTACTACATAAAATCATGTTAATTCTTAATTATTATATAAATGACCCTCTTGCCTATAAGAATGAAAATGTACAGAGATAGTATTATCAATGGAATATTTAGGTCAAATTTCTAGATAAATAGGGAACCTCTAGTTTATTAAGGTGTATAGTCCTTAAGAATGTGGTGTTTTTCCAGTGACTTTAACCATGACCTTTTGGTCAAAAATCAGCACCATCCATAATTTGGATTTAAAGGGTTATATGTTAAATTTGTTGTCGTTAATGTTGAGGTTATTATTTGGGACATGTGTCTTTTTATGGACATTATATCTAATTATATAGAAGAAGTGAACATTTATACCTTTTACACACACAAGATGTCATGAACAACAAGTCTGTATTTCAACCTGCACCACCTTATTGGGTGGGACAACATAGTGGAATTTTTTTTCCATTTGCATTTGTTTGGCGACGGTTGGTCCAAATATATTTTAGTTCTAGGGAAAAAATGCTAGTATTAGATTTTGGTTTATATGAAATATTTTTGTTTAAGAATGATTTTGAATATAATATAGAAGGCAAAACATAAACTATCTAAGTATCGAACTTGGAAGAATCAATTTCAAGGTATTGTGTCAACTATACAAGCTTCAAAAGAATTATACATCTTGAGAAATAAAAGTATATATAAATAAATTTCTCACTTAACTATTGGCGTAATTGAGCACACCAAACTCTAAAAGTTAGACAAGTAACATTTCTAACTACACTGCATCAAAATCTTGTTTTTTATTAAATTGTTTGTATTATATCTAGAGAAATAAATCTTAAATTGGACCCTAAACTGAAAGTCACTTAAGATGGTCTCCTAACTTACCCTATCCTTTGGGTCGGACCTAATCTTCGTCCCAATCCATTGAAAAACGAAATAAGCAACTTGTCATGTTATGTTATGTTATATTATGTTATGTTATGTTATGTTATGTTATGTTGTGTTATGTTATGTTATGTTATGTTATGTTATGTTATGTTATGTCATTCCATACTGTGTTATGCTATGTTATATATGTATTGTCATGGCATGGCATGAGATGCCATGCATATACATAAATTCATCTAGTACCTTGAATTTTACCTAATATCTATAAAAACACTTTTAGGTTACGGGTGCAGTTAGGTGTGAACATGCCGGCTCAAGCAAACCATAAGGTCTCACATGACATTTCCGGTTCCACAGAAGTCGAACTTTTTGAGGTCTACGATGTTGTTCTTTATCTCGGTATAATCGATATACTTCAGGAATACAACACAAGAAAGAAAATAGAACATGCATATAAATCTGTACTCCATGATCCTATGTCAATATCTGTTGCTCCTCCTAAATTTTACTCTAACCGGTTCTTCAAATTTCTAGAGAAAGTTTTCCCTTCTAATAATTGAATTAAATATTTATATTTACAATGTAACACTTGAGATATTTGTAAACTTTTGAACAATAGAGGTAAAATACGGTTAGGGTTATTACTTCGCATGGTTTTCATTTTAGTAATCATTTATATTTACAATGTAACACTTGAGATATTTTTTTGTCTCAAACAAGCCCCTCGTGCTTGGTTTGAGAAATTTTCCACGGTAATTACTTCTCTTGGTTTTTATCCTAGTAATCATGATTCGGCGTTATTTGTTAGACGTAAGAGTTCTGGTTGGATCCTTATTTCCTTATATACTGATGACATGATTATTACAAGTGTCGATCATGATTTTATAGAGTCTTTGAAACAAGATTTGGCATACTGATTTGCTAGGAAAGACTTGGGCTTATTGCATTATTTCTTGGGGAATGTGTATCCAAATCTCACAATAAAATTTTTGGTTTTTAATTAAGTTAAAATGCCATCATCATAAAACCAAGTCAATAACATTGAACGTTCCAAAAGACAATTATCCAAGTTAGAGTATCATAACAACATGAAATCACAAAATATCGATGATGCTGACGACTGTGTACAGTCATCCCTTTGTCTTTCCCCGATCCTCAGAATTACCAAAAACATTTAAATCCATAATTATAAGACAAAGCTTAGTGAGTTTCTCAAAGTAACATATATAACACATCACAAATAAAAATACATAACAACAATGGGTCGGTTTAACCCCGAGTACTCATCAACTTAAATACATTAAATTCAGGTCGTCAGTGACCCTGTGTTGTTAATGACTCAATTACAGAATGTCTAGGTGCTCAACGGCCCATAGTCATAAGCTACTCAATTATAGAAAATTAACATGCAAAAAAGTTAAGCATAACTAAAGATACATTTCAACCACAATAAACATGAGATTAGTAAAATAGTGAGAAGACTCACCTCACAAATAGATCCAAGGTCAAACATAGTTAAAAACTCAACAACTTAGCATGTTAGTCAAAAGCGCGCCAAATTTTTGTTGGGTGCCCCGCACCCACAAAAAGACAAAATAGTCGAGTTTCTTAGCTTAAACAGGCGTGCTCCCAAAAGATTCTAAAAAGCACACTGCATGTGGGAGTGGCACGACGGGCTTTAGCTATAATTATAAGGCAAAATGACTTATTCCAATTAGTTAATCTACCAATCTTCCAAATTTGCTTCTTAATAGTGTTTAAGTGGATAAAGTTTCCAACTTTATCCATTAAGACACTCCAATCCAACAAAATCTAAACTTTAAACATAAAAAGACCTAAAATGTCCATACAACTTGGATTGCTAAGAGAGCATGTACAAAATGACCATTCTTTATTTTCTCTCGACATATCTGCGCATATCTACGACCACATGCATACATCTTATAGCATGGTTTATCACAAAAACAACTCATAACCTTTGTTTATCTTTCATTTTCCATAGTTTAAGTCTAGGAATGCACATACCAAACCTGATTCACTTAAACTATTTCACTGATACCAATTGTAACGACCATATTTTCTACACATACATCTAAAGGAATTATCACGATTTTCTACTAAAATGTAAAATTCTATAAAAATTAAAATGATTTAAATCATAAGTTTAATCATGGGTTTACAATAAAAATCAAACATACAAATTGAAACAATAAGGAAATGAAATCTATTCCAGGTCTTGTGCTCCACTCTTCTCACGTACCACAGCTACTACCTGAACCAGCAAAACATGAAAATATTTATTGCTTCAAACCTATAAGGAAATGAAATCTATTCCAGGTCTTGTGCTCCACTCCTTTCTCTTACTCTACAATCTATTCTTCTTTCTTTGATAGCATACATTATTGTTCTTGCTTATCTCATTACATCTTTCTCTTTTAGAAATTTTCTCTTTAGTTATTCTTATTTATCATCTTATCTACCATTTTGTATTTTCTTATCTCATATATATATATATATATATATATATATATATATATATATATATATATATATATATATATATATATATATACTTCTATCTCTTCTCACGTCTCAACATTCTACTCTTTCATTCTCATACTCTTTCTTCTACTAATATTTTCTTCTCATATCCGACTCTCTCTTAGCCTCGTCTCAGTCTCATATATTACCTTCTTTTGGTTCCTTCTCATTCCCATCTCATACTCTACATATACTATGTCTTCTCTTTCTTTCTTTTAGATACTCCATCTTTTGAATCTTTCTTTACTCTTCTATATACTATAGGCATGCTCTTCTCTATCTCTTACTTTGTTGTTGACACATCTCTACTCATAGCATTCTTGTCTAATACTCTTCATACTCTTCATCTGTCTTCCAAGGGAAAAAGCATTTCGCAATAAAATTATTAGGTACACTCATACGAACTTACTCCTCAATCTTATGATCCCTCGTAGATCGTCACTCACTCATCTTCTCTTAATCACTTGCAGATTCCTTACTATTAATCCCTCATGGATTGTATCTAGGTTCTTAAAAGAATTCTCTTGACTTGTTCCACTCATGGAGCCTCTTCTCTATTTTCACTGAACATATATAATCTTTATTCCTATAGAAATCATCTATCTACATCCCCAAAGGGATCACCGTCTCTTTCACTGTCGGGACATAATCTCATTACCAAAGGAATCATACCGTTAATTCCTAAAGGAATCATACTCTTATCTCGTAGGAATCTCTATCTCCTTCCTAAAGGAATCATACTCTTATTCCCGAAGGAAACATACTATTCTCTAACTCTTTTATGTGACTCAACACATAGTTATTGTCCCATAGACAATCCATATCTTTATATCATCAAGAGATCTTCTACTACTCATCTATTACTTTACTCATTAATTTCTTACTCTTTATATATGTCTATTAACATATAGTTATTCTTCACAACACCATTAAATCTAGACATACATACATATACTTATGATTATACTACATATAATCAT
Source organism: Lactuca sativa (assembly GCF_002870075.4). Taxonomy (NCBI): domain Eukaryota; kingdom Viridiplantae; phylum Streptophyta; class Magnoliopsida; order Asterales; family Asteraceae; genus Lactuca; species Lactuca sativa. The sequence goes on along the minus strand of NC_056631.2, from coordinate 217,108,553 downwards.
ACTTTGTCTTTATCTACAATCACTTAGGTATTTAACAAATACCTTTCTCTTTATCCATACTTTATCTAGATATACATACATGCTCTGATACATGTTTCTAAACTTATACCTCATAGATACTCTAAATATACATGCATGATCTGATATATTCTCTCACACACATAATCATATTCTATCTCCATCTAACTACTTGGAGGCATTCTCTAAGTGCATTAAGATCCAACATACACACATATATATAGAATATAAACATACGTAATCTAGAGAGAGAGCTATAACTCAACTTGTTAGTTATTGAAGATTAACTAGCACTTGGCGCCTTTCTTCTATTGATGTATCTTGATTTATCTTCTTTGCTCTTAGCCTATTCATATATATATATATATATATATATATATATATATATATATATATATATATATATACTAGTTTATTAATACTAGTCTTATCCTATTAAGAGCTTAATGACTCTTATGGTGAAAATGACTACTTAATGGATCATAATTATGTATTCTCAATTTCTACCTCTTAATTTATTCCATCCAACGAATTAAGCATCATATACTACCTAATTCATTATAATCTACATATAATTCATCAATTCACTAATCACCAGTTAGTGTTTCAAACCCTAACTCTCATAGGATTTATTCTACCATGGAAGTCACTTTTTAAGCTTAATTAAAGCAACTAAACACTCACATTTACATCATAATGTTCTGAAAGTGCTGAAATCGTACCTTGATGTGGAAATGATGAAAATATTAGGAATCAACCATCCATATCTTGTCTTGGAACCTTTTGGGCTGCAAAATCACCCTCTCCAACTCTCCAACGAAATGATTGAAACGAGCTCTAACAGGCATGACACTTGTCATTAATCCTCGATAACATGATGTGGTAGGATGTTCCACGACACCATGGTGACTATTTCACCTCAATCAATGACAACCCACTTAAGTCACTGTGTCGTGGCGATCTATGTATCGCATCGCTGTACCTAGAGATCTGCAAATTGAATTGATGATTCTTGAAAATTATAAACTTTTAAAATAAACCCAAAACCATCATTGTTTACAAATTGTTTTCAAAATAAGTTTTACATCAGAAAAATCCCAAAATCGTAAAACAAAATATGAGGAGGTGCACGATCATGCTTGCGCCTTCCCGCGATCCGCTAAAGTATCTAAAACATAATCCAAAACAATAAGCCCAAAGCTTAGTGAGTTCCCCCAAAATATCAATACATAACAAATAGCACGAATATAATAACATCAAGCAATGGGTCGACAACTTAACAAATTGGATTACCCCTGAGCCCACATCATAAGTTTAGCTTGCCCTCAGCCCACAGCTTATGTCTGGCTTGCTCCCCGTCCTCATCAGTCCTTTGACTGAATACTGTTAAGCCCTCAGTACGAGTATGGCATGCCTTTCTCGGCCCTCAGATCGTATTTGGAATGCTCATGAGTCCTCAGTATGAGTATGGGATGCCCACCTTGGCCCTCTGCTCATATCTGGCATACTCCAGGGTTTGTTGGCTACAACACGGAGCAGTAAACCTCAACCCAACCCACACACTATCTCAACATATAACATATAATATCATATACAGATAAACAGACAGTATCATAGGCAGTTCTACAGATCTACTAGATTAGCATATCCATTCTAGCATGCATATATATACCGTACTCAGCATATCAACAAATATCTAGTTATCAACCAATGGGCCGGCCTTGGTGCCTTCGACCCAAAAGTTTAGTAAGGAAGAATCACCTCACAAGTAGCTGAACTAATACGATCTAACCCTAAACCTCAGCTCCCGACTCAAATGCCTACAACCACCATGTGAGCAATTCCATTAAAACGCCGAAATACCCAAAATGCCCTCAAAGGTCAGCTTGGTCAACCATGGTCAAAATCAAAGTCAACGGTCAAGGTCAACAGTCCATGTTGACCCAACTCGTCGAATGCACTTATAAACTCCTCGAGTTCTACAGTACTCAGAAAGTTAGGGAAAACCCTAGCCAACTCGCCAAGTTGGCTGGAAAACTTGCCGTGTTTTCCGTAGGGAAAATCCTAACCAACTCGCCAAGTTGGCTGGAAAACTTGCCGTGTTTTCCGCAGCTTAACACATTCGGATGATTCTTCGATTCCAGGGACTCTAGGGCTCATATTTGAACTCCAAATGTGTCTAAAAGGATAAAGTTTCCAACATTATACTTTGGGACTACTCCAAAAGCTCAAAAATCTTTCCATAAGGGTTGAAAACTTAAAGGCTTAACCATTAAGCACAACATCCTTGAGATCTGAACCCAACCTTTCCAGAAGAGATTCTAGTCTCAAAAACATCCCAAAGGTTGGTGCTTTATAGACATGCATGTCCAATGCATCTCTTGAACCCTAAATGGGTCGAAAAGGGGAAATATGTCCTAAACTCCATGCATGGCATCAAGGCTTGTTAAAATACCAGATCTAACCCACTATAAGACCATCTTGACCTGGAGATTCATAAAGTTGCAAACTTTATGAAGTCCATCCATTGCAACATCCAAGAATAAGGAGGAAAAGGGACCAAACTCAAGATTTAGCTACATAGATAGATAAAAATTGGACCTTGAATACTTACAATGGTCCAAAAGAGTGCCAAACTAAAGATGTGAGATTAGCTTGTTAGATCTTTGCCTCCTTTTCTCAATCTTCTCCCTTTTTTGCTCCAAAATGCCACACTAACTCACAATATGAGATGGAATAAAGATTAGGGTTCACTAAGTCGATAATAGGGTTTGGAGGATGATAAAAGATTAGCCTCAAAGACTTAAGGAGGTTATATAGGGTGTAAACCCTAAAATATAGGGTTTCTCATCCAGCTACCAACTCGTTGAGGTTTCCTCACAAACTCATCGAGTTGGTCCAAAAGATGTGTGGCCCAAAACCTTCCTCCACGTCGAGTTGAGGCCATCAACTCGCCAAGTTCCATGGGAAACTTGCCTTTTAAAGTATAAATTTCTTACCTAGAAATCGGGATATTACAATTCTCCCCCACCTGGACTAGGCTTCGTCCTCGAAGCCTACTACGATGAACAAATCCGGATTGTGCTCCCGCATCTTAGTCTCCGGGTCCTAGGTCCACTTAGATCCTTTTTGATACTACCATTGTACCTTTACCAAGGGTACCTCCTTGATCTGTAGAACCTTTACCTTCCTTTCCAGAATAGTTACCGGCCTCTCGACATAGTTCAAGAGCTCATCAACCTGAATATCATCCAATGATACCACTGCATCCTCGTCCAATACCGCAACTGAGAAACGTGGAAAGTGCTATGAATCTGACTGAGCTCTTCCCGAAGATCCAATATATAAGCAACTTTGCCAACCCTGGAAATAACTCAGAATGGTCCAATATATTGGGGGCCCAACTTCCCCTTCTTCCTGAGGCGAATCACACCTATCCAAGGTGAGACCTTCAACAACACCATGTCATCGACCTGAAACTCCAACTCAGATCGGCGTTGGTCGGCATAGCTCTTCTGCCGACTTTAAGTAGTTTGCAATCTCTGCCTGGTCTGCTGAATCATCTCTGTAGTTTGCAGAACCACCTCGGTCCGACCCATGACTCTGTGACCAAACTCTCCTCAATAAACTGGGGTGCGACATCTCCACCCATATAGGAGCTCAAAAGGCGGAGCACCAATGCTAGAATGGAAGCTATTGTTGTAGGAGAACTCTGAAAAAGGTAGGTATGAGTCCTAACTCCCACCAAAATCAATAACGCATGCTTGCAACATATCCTCGAGAGTCTGAATGGTCCGCTCATTTTGGTTGTCGGTCTGTAGACGATAAGCTTTGTTGAAATGCAGCCTCGTGCCCAGTTCCTCATGAAACTTATGCCGAAATCGGGAGGTGAACCGAACATCATGGTCTGAAATAATAGAGACTGGAATCCCATGGCGAGCAATGATTTCACAAATATACAGATCGGCCAACTTCTCGGCCGACGAGCTCTCCCGAATTGCCAGAAAGTGGGCACCCTTGGTCAATCGGTCCACGATGACCCAAATAACATTAAAACCCTTTGCCATCTTCAACAACTTGGTGATGAAATCCATCGAAATCTGCTCCCATTGCCACATGGGAAACTCCATAGGCTGCAGCTTGCCATGCAGCCTCTCATGTTCGGCCTCGACCATCCTGCAGGTCAAACGCCTCTTGACGTACCAGGTGATCTCCCGCTTCCTGCACGACCACCAATACCTCAACCTCAAATCCCGATACAGCTTGGTGGCCCTTGGATGGATAGAAAAGTGAGACTTATGAGCCTCCTCCAGCATAATCTATCTAACGCCACCAGAAACAGGAACCCATACCTGACCACAACATGTCAACAAACCATGACTATCCGGAACAAATATGGTAATCTCACCCCTGATCCTCTCAATCTTCCAATTCTACTCTCGAGCACCCTCAGTCTGAGCTTCCCTAATCAAACTCACAAGTGGAGAATCCACAGATATCCTCATACATGACACTTGAATAGAAGTTCCAGTAGCCTTGCGGCTCAGGGTATCCGTCACCACATTTACTTTACTCAGATGGTAAAGGATCTCCCAGTCATAATCCTTGACTACGTCCAACGTACGCCTAATGTACTCAGATGCCTCCCCTCTCAAATAAGGGACCTATCTTGACAAAACTTCAAACTTCCATAGATTCCTCGATATAACTATGTTTCCAATGATCCTCATATCCACGGAAAGGTGACAAGAAGCCCTATGCTTCTAGCAACTCTTCGCAGCCCCGGGGCTTCCTCATGCCCAGGTTGCAGCCCACGAACCCTAATCATGGACGATCCGAAACAGGATGTTACAATTCTCCCCCACTTGAATTAGATTTCTCCCTCGAAATCGCTCCTTATCAGCACATAGATCGAAACTAATAACCTGAGAAGGACCACCGAAAAGACCTCATATCATAAAACAATCTCTTTCCAAGACACCTAAACCCAACAAGAACTCCCGACCCCGAAGAAGGACAGACCCTTCTGCCGCTGCGATACTCGATCTGACCCTCCAGAACTTGAAAACTCTAGTGGTCTTTCACCCTGCAACACCACCCTCGCAAAATATGATCATGTTAATCCCTCATCAAATAGCAGACTCTAAGAACACTCTACCAACTCTGATTCACTAATCGATCCTGGTCGAACTCAAGAGGAACGAAAAGGTCATTTCCCACTAAGGACCCACCGCCAGAACATCTATCAGAACTCTTGTGAAAGAATGATCCTAAAAACTCTGTCCTCAAACACAAGAAAACGGTCAAGCCAAATTGGAACGATCCTCTGACACCCTTAATCATAAGTCCCAGTTCCTCTCAAATGTCCCTTCCAACACTGAGCACTAGGTTAACTCCCGACCCAATTGTTTAACCTCCAAAGGTTACCCATTACACACCCCATAAAACGACTAACTGACTTCCTTCTCACAAACTATCTCGGCCCATCGTGACATACAAGTCATGAAGTTTGCTTTACCCCAAGAGAATACTACAACCCCATCTGAAGTCGTCTCGCCTCCGACCTCTGTCGTCTATCACCTATTGGTTCCATGTGTCTCAAGGTTCTTCCCATACCAATGAAACTCACCCACTCCGGTCTAAGACATCAGATGAAGAGCAATACCCCTCAAAATGAAACCCATCTATGAATCCAGAACCTCATCTCGCCTACTCAATACACGAATTGTGCCAAACTCAGCTCGAGAGTCTGATTCAACAGCAGAATTGGAAACACTCATTTCCAATCTGATACTCAACCCATACCCGCGATCTATGAATTTATGTACACACCATCTCTCCAATTCCTTCCGATTACGATAATCCCTCCTTAACCCAAGATATAACAATTCCCGATCGTCACTGAGACCCCAGTCTCGCCCCTGATCCGGCAACCAAGTTCCCGAAGACTCAAGTGGTAAGCCTACCCAAGCCTACGAACTCCTCTGCATCATACTCTGACTAGTGAATACTATAGCTCCCCGCAAAACAGTATTCACTCGTATCGACTACTAAGTGTTATTCCCCCCGGTAGTCTTACGACAACCTCTCACTGACTCGTGAATGATACGGCTCCCCGCAGTATCACACCACTCTCTCTCATTAACCAGTGAATACTACGGCTCCCCGCAGTACCACGACACTCTGTCATTAACTAGTGAGTACTACGGCTCCCCTCAGTATCACAACACTCTCCCGCTAACCAGTGAATACTACGGCTCCCCGCAATACCACAACACTCTCTCGCTGACTAGTGAGTATTATGGATCCCTGCAATATCGCAACACTCTCCCGCTAACCAATAAATACTACAGCTCCTTGCAGTACCATGACACTCTCTCGCTGGCTTGTGAGTACTACGGCTCCCCGTAGTACCACAATACCTTCTCATACTGACTCAAGGATGCTACGACTCCCTGTAGTCTGACAACACTCTCTCATTCACTAACTCACCATGGGCTCACTCCATGGGTTTTCCTGATAATCCCAAGCAATTTCTCCTACTCAGATCCACTTGCCCTCTTATCACCCCATAGTCTCATCATCAAGTCATCACTATACTGAGTTCACTAACTCATGCTCCGCAGCCCAACATAGTTAGGTGCTTACACCCACCCAACTTTTGCACCACCACTTCCGATGTAAGTTCTCGTAGGCAAGGCACTAGTCTCAACATAGATACACCCTTAGACAGTCCCACTCTGGTGACAATTAACTAATGGGTTCCCACTACAACAAAAATCACTCGGGTACCTCGGTACACCATCATAGCATCTCACGATGTCTTGCCTCAACAATGGATCTTCCACTTACGCAACTAAAAACCTTGAAATACTCCCATCTCACAAGGTGAAAGATGGAGGAATCGTCAACGACTGAAAACGCGTTGACGAAAGTCGAAAGCTCCATCCTCTACTGATCACCACCCAAACGAAACTAGTCTATCGACTCTAAAATTGGTTGACAAATAAACTGCTACCCCTCCTGGAGTATAGATCACAATCTATACCTATATCCAAAAATCTTAGCTATTGTACCCTAAACTCAGCGACCCAACCGCATCGAACTCAACATTTGCAAACCCGAAAAATCCCTGGCCATAATAAATTCTCTGACAAACGGTCACCTACCGTGGATTCACTCATCCTTTCTTAAGAAAATACACATACATCATCTCGCCTTGAAGCTCGCCTCAACCATTAAAAACCCAGGTTTCATGTGTCCGCATCGCATATCTCCATAACCAATTCTCTAACCGCACTTGAACGGATTGCTGATCCTCTCAATAGAATATCCGGTTCTCCCCCACTCAGGGTTCGAACCATCACCAATTGGCATACCAACAATCTACTCCATAGACTATTTCACTAGGTATATCACACTTGACTCTTGGAACATACCACATAATCACTTCAATGATCTTCTCGATGGAACCAAGCAACTCCAAATATCCAGTAACTCAGAAAAAAATTTCAGAATCCTCCCAACGTGACTGACTCTAGTCATATCGAAGCCTCATACCGATATACCGTTGGATGCCCAAACTGTTCTGAATTAGTCCTGACTCTCGCTTCGGAAATAATGCACTATCACACAACTCATCTCTGATTCCTTGACCAGTCTACCATCGCGGAAATCATCATAAAAGCAAAAGACCTCACTCTCACAATCGGTACACAACGTAGACAACGAGGGCCACCGCCCCAATATACTCCTCTTGATCACCTGGAACTGCTGCTAAAAGTATGCCTCCCTCAATAAGGCACCTCCTTGTTCTCTTCTATCTTAGTCCCACTAATGACTCTCTCATGGTATAAGAAATACCTCACAGCAAACATACTTCCCACATACTCTTGTTAAAAGGTTGCAACCCTAAGCTACCCCACGGGGTTTACCTCCAAACTCTGAAACTGGAAGCTCGTTATCTCTTTTGCTTTTCCCAGGAAACAGGGACAGTGCAACTCTTGTCACAGAAGGTGACGTCTCATCTATCGGTCGATTGCTCAACTCAGACCGTGATCCTCCAATAAGCATCACCTCTACTCATCCCTGAGTCTTGCGACTCCAACTCGCATCTCACCAATAAAATCTCTCGGAAAGTAACTCGATCTCCCTCTCAAGGTGTGCTCCATTCAAAATCGCTCGACATGGCCATCTGGCCCCACACTCTATCATATATGATCTCAGTTTAATCAATCACAATGGGATAACTGGTAAAACCAGAAGCACTAACCGCCACAAATCATGGTACACGAACCATGTGATCACCTCTTAATCTGCTATGAATCATGGTACTCGAACCATGTTATCACCTCTTAATCTGCTATGAATCATGGTACTTGAACCATGTTATCACCTCTCAATCTGCTACTTAGAACCTCTGGAATTCTCCCTGTTTTGATTATGGGTCCTCTACTTTCATTAGTACGGGCCCATACTACCTGCCACATCTACCCATACTTTCCACACAGATCGTCTCAGATTTCCTAAGTAGCTGCTCAACCTTCTCGATCACCAATCCCGTTAAACGTGGTTGCTCCCTAACGAATGCTCTGCTCTATCAGTGTACTCATCTGACTAAGGTCAATTCCTAGGCTCTTCCTAGGTTCTCTCACTTCTCTGCCATCAACTGCTGAAGAACTCCTTATGATGCCAACTATCTAAATCCTGAATATCGTCATATTCACTTAGTAGCTAACTCCCATCATCAAGAGTTCCACAAAGCACGGAACAAGCAACATTCGGGCATCGAATAATCTCCACCAACATGTAAAACCACTATAGGTTACAACTTCACTTACTCTACTCACACTCAAAAGGTATCACTGAACCCAAGCAACCCTACCCCTCGCGGGTATCTAACTACTCCCTCAGTAGGCTTCTCCAATGCTCATCTATGTATCCCTCCTAGATTACTCCTTTACTCAAAGTTCTCTCTAAAAGATTCCTCTTGGATACTCTTACTCCGCACATACTCAAAGCACATCACAGATAGCAAAATTCGTAGGCTAAGGCATCACAAATCAGGCAACTCTAGCCCTAACATATGAAATACATATCCTATCTTCTAGCATGAATCACTAATATCTTAATAAAAACTCACAACACAAATAAGTAAGGGTATTTTGGGAAATCACCATTCGGGCTCTGGCTGATTATACACACCGCTCCTTCTCGTTTTTCTCTTAGAAACTCTTGCTCATTTTAGAAAAATCATTTCTTTTGAAAATAATTCTCAAATCCTCAGTTTGAGTCCAGATATATCCGAAGGTGCATTCGAAACCCTCAAACCAAGTCTTTGATACCAACTTGTAACACCATAAATTTTCAAACAATTTTTCCATTTTTAAATCACATAATTCTCATAACACATTTCACAAAAATCTCATTTATTTATTTTACAAAACGAAAATCCATAATTGTTTGATTAATAATCCAGATTCTCGAAGAACCTGAAACACATATAGCATAACACAGTAAGAACGAAGCTTAGTGAGTTCCCCAAAATGCCACATACACAAATAATAAGCCTCTCATGGCTATAACTCGGCATGGACCCTCCGGTCTCATGCATCTCGGTGTGGACCCTCCGGTCATATGTCTCAGTGAGCACCTCTGGTCTCACAGCTCGGTTTGGACCCTCCGGTCCTGTCTCAGTGGAACCCTCCAGTCCTACAACTCGATTTGGACCCTCCGTTCCTATCTCAGTAAAACACAGAATATAACATATATATCACATAGACAAAATGCATAAATGATGTAACTCAAATAGCACAAAAGACCCTCCGGTCACTCATAGATACCACTCATGGTAAGTATAGTGAGAAGACTCACCTCGGATGATGAACAACCCCTATAAACGCTGCTGTTGCGCACTGGCCTCTATCCCTGAGCCAAACTCACAATTAACCCAATTAGGAACTGAGTCCAAACTCTTACTCATTAGGTCTATAAGGTAGTCCACTGACTAGCCCATCCATAACCAAAAACCCATTGGGCCCACCAAGGCACAATAATAAATGGGCTCTCCCGAGGCCCAACTCTCAAGTCCAAGTGGAAAACCCAACTCAAGGGCCCAAGGCACATATATTTATTCTTCTAGTCCAAAACTCCAATGCAACAAGCTCAAACTCTAGGCCCAACACTTAAGGCCCAAAATGAGACTTAGCCCAAAAGCCCATAGTGGGGTTACGCGGGGCGTACCTCCCTTAGTACGCTCAGCGTATGCACGAATCCAGATTAGCCATCGGGGACATTTGGTCAGTACGCGGTGCGTACTGGAATTACGCTCAGCGTACGTCCAGGTTTTCTTTTCTTACTCCTTTGGTCTTAACCCGTTAAGACCTTAACTTAAATCCCAAATCTGGACTCCCTGTTGGCTCTTACTCCATAAAGCTTGTGACTTTAAGCCTTTGCATGGCAAATAAAGTCACAAACACCCAAAACTCTCACTCTATTATCTCAAAATGCTCATATCTCATGCCTAGCTTGATTCAAACGTCCAAGTCTCGATTTTTATTACACTATACTCCTAAAGACACTCAAAGGAGCTGCTCATAATATATGGAGCTCATTTTCTCATAAAGCATGCAACTTTGGGACCAAAACCCTAAAATGGTCTAACATGATGCACAAAACAAAAGAGTAAGAAAGCTTTGAGCTTTATACCTCCAAATGAAGCTCCCAATACAGATATGTTCAGATCTATAGCATGGACTCCCACTCCTTCTTCAAAACTCCTTCTTCACTCCAAGAACACATAAAATCACTTAAATGCTCTCAAACGGACACATACAAGCTAAAGAACGAGGATTAGGGTTTCAGAGGGTTGATTGTCTGAGGATGGTGGCCAAGAATGAGGCCATCTTATTCTTTATATAGGAAACCCCCTCATTTAGGGTTTTCACTCTGTGCCTACTACGCCCAGCATACCCTCTGGTACATCCAGCGTACTAGGTGGCTCCGCTTAAAAGTCACACACATGACTACACTAAGCGTACTCACACGTTTTCCCAACGTACTGAGCTGCCTCCATTCTCAAATAAGGGACCTATCTTGAAAAAACTTTAAACTTCCATAGATTCCTCGATATAACTTTGTTTCCAATGAACCTCATATCCACGAAAAGGTGACAAGAAGCCCTATGCTTCTAGCAACTCTTTGCAGCCCCAAGGCTTCCTCATTCCCGGGTTGCAGCCCACGAACCCTAATCACGGACGATCCAAAATAGGATGTTACACAAGATTTGAAGTCAACAATCTAGATTACGCTCTAAACCCGAAGGTGACTTAGAAATGCCCAAAAAATGACAAGATTCAAGCCCTAAAGAGGATCTAACAAATGGGAAGTCAAGGTTGAAGCTTTTTACCTTGAATAAGCTAGAAACGAAGAAAAACCTCTGGATCCACTTGCTTCTTATGGAACCCCCAAGCTTCCGCTTCTTTCTTCAAGCTTCAAACAACCAAAAACACACAAAAATGGCTCAAGAACACTCCAAATGAATTAGGGTTTCGAGTTATGGCTTTCCAAGATTGTAAGAGACGATGGAGACTAAAATAGGAAAAGTAAAGGCGTTTAAATAGGGTGCAAACCCTAAATATTAGGGTTTCATCCAGGCAGTCCAACTCGTCGAGTCGGGCTCCCGACTCGTCGAGTAGGTTACTTAAAACCGCATCCAGAATCCAGTCTACTCGATGAGTTGTGTAATGACCTAAATTTTCAAAACTATTTTTCTCATTTTAAAAACATAATATAATTAATTTCATAGTTCTCAAATCACATATTTCTCCAATGTCAACAAATAAAACACAAATCCCAGAATCATAAAGACAATCACTCGCCAGTGTGTACAATCATGCTGGTGCCTTGCCGCGATCCTCGGAACTACCTAAAACACATAACACGGTAAGCATAAAGCTTAGTGAGTTTCCCAAAATACCACATATCACACATTAGCCACTCGCGGCTATAACTCTGTAGGACCCTCCGGTCAATGTGTCTTAGTGGGGCCCTCCGGTCCCACAACTCTGGTGGACCCTCTGGTCCCTCAATTCAGCAACTCAATATAGTACACCGCAAACATATCACAGTACAAATAGTAGGATATCTCGATACTAAGAACATGCACATAAGACCCACTGGTCACACATAAGGTACTACTCAAGGTAATTATAGTGAGAAGACTCACCTTGTAAACTAGTGAATGAAAATCTCGTACTCGGGATCTCGAACTCCACCCCCCGGTTTAGCCTCCGCCTAACACATAATAATTATCCCTAATTAATATTGGCCCTCAAGAAGCTACACTAACCCTTCTACAACTCACAGAAGGTTAAAATACCATTTTACCTCTCCATAGGCTTAATAGTCCTTAATCTTGACCAAACCCTAAAAGTCAACGAAAGTCAACAACAAGAAGTATGTTGTGCGTACCGCCTCCGTACACTGCACGTACTCGGTTGCTACACAGAATTGGGGGTGCTCTATCAATATGCTGCGCGTACTTGAGGTTACGCCCAACATACGCCCCAGTTTTACACTACTCATGTTTTGGTCTTAATCAGTTAAGACATGGACTCATATTTCATATCTGGTAACTCTAAAGTCCCTTAATTCATAAAGTCGGTGACTTTAAGCCTTTACCTGGCTGAAAAGGTCACCAACACTCAAAACACACAACCCCCTTTCCTTAACATGCTCACATCTCATGCATGGCTCACTCTTAACGTCCAAGATGGGATTTTTATGATTCTATGTCACAATATACACTGGAAAGGGGTAGATCAAGGTCCTTGGAGCTCATTTACTCGTAAAGTGTCCTCCTTTTGGGACTAAAACCCTAAATACACCAAATGAAATAACCAAAGCAAAGGAGAAGAAAGGTTGAAGTTTTATACCTCAATAGGAAGCTTCCCACTCTGATTTTCTCGGATCTAGAAGCTTGGAATCCAACTCCTCCTTCTTCTAGGCCTTCTCTCCTCTTCAAAAGCACACAAACACTCTCAAGGCTCAAACATACACACAAGCTTTAGAATGAGGGTTAAGACACTCTTAGGGTCTTCTCTCTGGGAATGGTGGCCAGAAATGAGGCCATCACATTCCTTATATAGGGGACTCACCCCAAATTAGGGTTGCACTCTGGGTCTAGTACGCCCATCGTACTCACGGGTACGCCCAGCGTACTAGGTGGCCTCCGCGTCACATGCACGCTGACGAGTACGCCAAGCGTACACCTCAGGTATGCCCCGCATACTCATTTTTACTCTATTTGTATTAAGGGTTAAAATAGACAATAGCTTAATAGATCAAGGTTCTCAAAGTATACCTGGACTTGGGATGTTACAATTCTCCCTCACTAGAATTAGACTTCGCCCTCGAAGTCGTGCTCCGCGATAACTCTAGATGTTGCTCTCACATCTCCAACTCTGGCTCCCAAGTCATTTCGGACCCTCTACGATGTTGCCACTGGACTTGAACCAGAGGCACTTCCTTGTTCCTCAGAATCTTAATTTTCCGATCTAAAATCGCGATCGGCCTCTCGATGTAATTCAGGCTTGCATCCACCTGAATATCCTCTTGCGGTTCTACTGGTGTCTCATCGGCCACACACTTCCTCATTTGGGACATGTGGAAGCTGTTATGGATCTGGATCAACTCCGCAGGTTGCTCTAAACGATACGCTACCTTACCCACTCTAGCGGTCACCCTGAAGGGGCTGATGTATCGGGGCCCCAACTTGCCCCTCTTCCTGAACGGTATCACCCCTTTCCACGGGGATACCCTCAGGAGAACGAAATCTCCAACCTGAAACTCGAGCTCAGATCGTCGCCTGTCCGTATAACTCTTCTGGAGACTATGATCCGTCAGTAACCTCTGTCTAACCTGATGAATCTGCTCACTCATCTGTAGCACTATCTCAGTGCTACCCATCACTCTCTGCTCCACCTCTCTCCAATAGATGGGGGTCTGACACCTCCTCACATAAAGAAGCTCAAATGGAGGCATACTGATACTAGAATGGTGGTTGTTGTTGTAAGAAAACTCAGCCAAGGGTAAGAATGTGTCCCAACTTCCATTGAAGTCCAAAACACATGCTCGAAGCATGTCCTCAAGCGTCTGAATCGTCCGCTCACTCTGTCCGTCTGTCTGAGGGTGGTAGGCGGTACTAAAATGCAATCGCGTTCCCAACTCTACATAGAACTTATTCCAGAATTTGGAAGTAAAACGCACATCCCGATCGGACACTCTAGATGTCGACACTCCATGCCGAGCTACCACCTCTCTCACATATATCTCTACCAGCTTCTCAGCAGAAGAGCTCTCACTGATAGCAAGAAAGTGAGCGCTCTTCGTCAACCGATCCACAACCACCCAAATCGCGTCAATAGCCCGTGCGGTCCTCGGCAACTTGGTGATAAAATCCATGGAAATCTGTTCCCATTTCCACTGGGGAACATGTAGTTGTTGCAACTTGCCATGCGGACGTTGGTGCTCGGCCTTAACTCGGCGACAGGTCAAGCACCTCTTGACCACCCATGCCACATCCCTCTTCATATAGGGCCATCAATAGTCTCTTTTCAGGTCCAAATACATCTTAGTGGCCCTAGGGTGGATCTAGAATCTCGATCTGTGCACCTCCTCCATCAGTACACGTCATGCTCTGCCCGAAAAGGGCACCCAAATCCTCCCTTGAAAGGTCATAAGCCACTGGATGTCCGTCACAAACTCGGACACTTGCCCAATCACCTGCTCCCTCTTGCGGTTCTCTGGTCTCACGACCTCTGCCTAGGCCTCTTGAATGATATCCAAGACTGGAGTCATCACTGTCATCCTCATGCACATGTCTCGGATCGGGGTACTCTTTGCTCTACGACTCAGGGCGTCGGCTACCATATTAGCCTTGCCCGGATGATACAGGATCTCGCAGTCATAATATTTCACCACATCCAACCATCTCCCCTGTCTCATGTTAAGGTTGGGCTGATCCATAAGATACTTCAAACTCTTATGGTCCGTGTATATGGTACACCGAACCTCGTACAGATAGTGATGCCAGATCTTGAGGGCAAACACCACTGCCCCCAGCTCCAGATCGTGGGTGGGATATCTAGTCTCATGAGGCTTCAACTGCATCGATACGTACGCTATCACGTGCCCTCTCTGCATCAGTACCGTACCCATGCCAGAAATAGATGCATCGCAATAAACTACAAAATCCTCCATTCCCTACGAAAGGGATAATACGAGAGCCTCGCACAATCTCTGGCGAAGGGTCTCAAATGAAGCCTGATGCTCGGGACCCCAAGTAAACGCGACGCCCTTCCGGGTCAAACTGGTGAGAGGGATGGCAATCTTGGAGAAATCTCTTATAAATCTCTGATAGTACCCGGCCAACCCTAGAAAACTCCTGATCTCATAGGGGGGATCTCAGCACCTCCCATCTCATAACTGCCTCAATCTTGGCCGGATCGACCAAAATATCGTTCTGATTAACGAGGTGTCCTAAGAACTAGACCTCTCGTAACCATAAGTCACACTTGGAGAACTTGGCATAGAGCCTCTCCGATCTCATTACCCCCATAATCTCTCTCATATGCTCCTCATGCTGCTCTCTGGACCTCGAATACACCAAGATAGAATCGATGAACACAATCCTCGAACGATCCATCATGGGCCTACACACCCAGTTCATTAGGTCCATGTACGTCGCCGGTGCGTTGGTGAGCCCGAAGGGCATCACCACGAACTCATAGTGCCAATAACGTGTCCTGAAGGCCGTCTTCAGGACATCCTCCTTGCGAACCCTCATCTGACGATACCCAGACCTCAAATCAATCTTGGAAAACCAAGATGCACCCTACAACTGATCGAACAGATCGTCGATCCTTGGAAGTGGATAACGGTTCTTGACCGTCAACATGTTCAGCTCCCGATAATCAATGTACATCCGGTGTGAACCATCCTTTTTCTTAACAAAAAGAATCGGAGCTCCCCACGACGAGCTACTCGGTATGATAAACCCTTTCCTTAGCAACTCATGGAGCTGTGAGGATAACTCCTGCATCTCTAGTGGCGCAAGATGATAGGGTGCCTTGGCAATAGGAGCCGCACCCGACACCAAATCAATCCGGAACTCTACCTGCCTCTCGGGAGGCACACCCGGCAACTCCTCGGGAAAAACATCTGGAAACTCGCACACTGTTGGAACCTAGGAGATGGAACTTGATCTCTCCACAGTAGCCCGGGCATCTATCACATACGCTAGAAACCCCATACATCCCTGCTGTAAACTCTGCCTCGCCCTGGTAGCAGATGATCCAGATCTAGTACCCTCGCTGTATACCGTAAGTACTCCCCCACTAGGGTCTTGTATAGTCAACAACTTACCCTCGCAGTCGACCACAACTCCAAATCGACTCAACCAATCCATACCCATGATGACACATACATCCCTCATCGCGATCGGCACCAGATCTATCGGAAACTCAACCCCAAAATTCTCAAGCACACATCCATGGATCACATCAGTCGCAAACACCGCATGCTCATCGGCTATGGAAACTCTCAAAGGTCGAATCAACGCCTCTCGACGGATACTGAGGTGACGACTAAAAGCTAGAGATACGAAAGAGCGACTCGCACTCGAGTCAAACAATACCAAGGCAGACGCATAACTCACAAGAAAAGTACCTATACACAAAAACCATATAAGTACCAAAAATCTCAAAAGAATAAAATAAGAATACGTACCAGCCACAATGTTAGGTGTTGTGCGGACCTCCTCCGCCGTCAGCTGAAACACTCTCCCGCGAACCCTCGGTGTCTCGGCCTTCTCTGGCCGACTCTCAGTAGCATGCACAGAAGTAGGTGCAGATCCCTGGGCTGATCCCTAGACGAGCTGGGGGAACTCGGCCTTCCGGTGGCCAGTCTGGTTGCAATGAAAGCAAACTGAGAATCCCTTGGAGAAATCCTTCGCGATGTGCCTCTCCTTGCCGCATTTGTAGCAAATCCTCGATTGGCAAGAACCCTTGTGGCTCTTGCCGCACTTGCTACAAGTGCGGCCCTTCTGGCCCCCAACACTGGTATAAACGGGCTTGGCCCGCTTCGTCACCGTTTGCGACTGCATTGGTCTCTGGTCCCTCCCCCGTGACTCTTCCTCATCCTCCCTGTTCTGCAACTCAAGCTCAATCTCCTTCCTCCTGACATTGGTCTGAAGCTCGGCCAATGTCCGGTACGAAGAGTTCGCCAAGAACTCTCGTATATCCCTCCTCAGTATGCTCAAATATCGGCTCACACATGCCTACTCAGTGGACACGTGTTTAGGGCAAAACATTGCCCTCTCGTGGAACATCCTCGAGATCTCAGTCACTGACTCTGTCTTCTACATGAGAGACAGAAAATCCTGCGCCAAACGTTCCCTCTTCACTAGGGGAACATCCTCATCCCAGAACATCTGAACAAACCTCTCCAATGTCACTGCAACATGATTTGCAGTGGTAAAACCAGTTGTCGCAAACTTTCACCAATCCTTCGCTCCCAAGCGAAGCTGGTTCAATGCAAACCGAACTTTCAAATGGTCAGGACATGAACACGTGTAAAAACATCCCTCGATATCAGAGATCCACGTCATCTTAGCAATCGGTTCATGCGTCCCATCAATCTGGTGGCTTCATGTTGCTAAACTCATGAAACAATAGCAAATCACCTCCCTAAGGCCTAGCACCGACGACACCTACAGTGGTCGCGGCAGCAGCAGCCTCAGTGATAGCAGCATATCGCTCATCAAACGTCTGTATCAAGGTGGTCTTGATAGACCCAAACATCTCTGGAATCTCTGCTCGGATAGCTGCAGCCACCTCCTCGTGGATCATCCTCCGTATCTCCTCATCGGTACTCCCACTGCCCCCAGGATTGTGGCAACTTCCCACCATGATGTCTCTGAAATACAACATAAATTTATCAGAGACTCGCCCGACCATACACGCACTCAATCGCTCGTCCCTACTTATTCCTTAGCATCCTAACAATTCCTACTTAGACTGCTCACTGATCTGGTGCTTCCAGTAGTACGGGCCCAATACTACCTTCCACACCCCATCAGTGTTCACCCCAAGTCCCCCTCCTCGGATCCCAATCACAAGTAATTTATGTCTCACAAGCTACTCTCACAGAAAACCTTCTCATTGGTTTGCTCCTGCTAAATACTCATACTCAAAGAAAATCACTTATAGCAGAAATCCCTAGGCTAAGGCATCACAAAGCAGGCCACCCTAGTCCTAATATATGAATTACCTAGCCTATTCTCTAGCATGCATTATATTTCATAAGATATCTTGTAACTCACAATGAGGGTATTTTGGGAATTCGCCGCTCGGCTCTGGCTAATTTTACACACTGCTTTGGCTCGTTTTCTCTTAGACTCTATCTCATTTTAGAAAAAAATTTGTCTCTTTTGAAAATCTGTCTCAAATCCTCAGTTCGAGTCCAAACACACCCGAGGGTGCTTCCGAATCCCTCAAACCAAGGATCTGATACCAACTTGTAATGACATAAATTTTCAAATTTTTTTTTCTCATTTTAAAAACATAATATAACTCATTTCATAGTTCTCAAAGCACATATGTTTCAAATGCCAACAAATAAAACACAAATCTCGGAATCATAAAGACAATCTCTCGCCAGTGTGTACAATCATGTCGGTGCCTTGCCGCGATCCTCGAAACTACCAGAAACACATAACACATAACACAGTAAGCATAAAGCTTAGTGGGTTTCCCAAAATACCACATATCACACATTAGCCACTCGAGGCTATAACTCTGTAGGACCCTCCGATCATTGTGTCTCAGTGGGGCCCTCCTCTCCCACAACTCAGGTTGTCACATCTAAAAATTTGAATGTTTGTAACAACAAGAATTATATCAAATGTGAACAAAAAATGTGAAAGCATGTATGATGCTTATTCAATAACAACAAAACTTCCATCAAACACTTTATACAAGCACATTAAATAGTCAACAAAGGATTGGAAACCCTAGAAATTTCGGTATAAGTCCATTTTCGATTAGGATTTCCTTATTGGGCCTAATGGACCAATAAGCTTCCAATTTGACTACTTTGGGCTTAGAACTCTTATATGGGCTCTAATTTGGACCCATATGCTTGAAAACTTAATATTGTGGGCTTTATAAGCAAGGTATTAAAGAACCTATCCTCTCCAGAATCAGCAACAAGGAAACAACAACAACAACAATAATCGCAATAACAACAACAACAACAACACCAACAACAGCGGCAATAATGCAGGACCGAGCCACACTTGCTATGGATGTGGAAGAACTGGGCATTTCCGTCGAAATTTCCCTAACAACAACAACAACCCCGGGAATGGAGGAACAGCAAGAGTGCTGACCATTGGTCAGGGAGAAGCAGTTCAAGATCCCGTTGTTGTCACCGGTACGTTTCTCCTAAACCACATTTATGCATGTATCCTATTTGATATTGGAGCAGAACGAAGTTTTGTGAGCAATAAATTCAAGCACTTGTTAAAACAACAACCCCATAAGCTCAATGAAACCTTTACGCTGGAAATGGCCAATGGGAAAACAGAATCCACTGGGGAAATCTATATCGGATGTACCCTAGCCCTAAACCAACACGTCTTTCGAATAGTCTTAATGCCTATTTCCATTAGGAGTTTTGATGTGATTATTGACATGGATTGGTTAAGCCCCCACCATGCTGAGATTATGTGCCACAAGAAGGCCGTTCGCCTTCACCTTCCAAATCATGAAACCCTAGTTATTTACGGAGACAAACCCAACACGAACCTTTGTCTTATTTCGTGCGTCAAGGCACAAAAGTATCTGCGAAAAAAGGACTTGACGTTTCTGCCTCATATAGTGGATAAGTCTAAGGAAGAGGTCAACATTCAAGACATTCTAGTAGCTTGTGAGTTCCCCGATGTCTTTCCTAAAGATCTTTCGGGGATACCCCCAGAAAGACAAGTCGAGTTTCGAATTGACCTTGTGCCAGGAGCTACTCCCATCGCCAAATCGCCCTATAGATTGGCTCCTGCGGAGATGCAAGAATTGTCCAGCCAACTCAGTGAACTTTTGGACAAAGGATTCATCCGACCCAGTTTCTCAACATGGGGAGCTCCGGTTCTCTTTGTTAAGAAGAAAGATGGATCTTTTAGGATGTGCATTGATTATAGGGAACTAAATAAGCTCACTGTCAAAAATCACTATCCACTTCCACGAATCAACGATCTATTTGACCAGCTCCAAGGAGCTAGTTACTTCTCAAAGATAGATCTGCGATCTGGATACCATCAACTCAAGGTCTGGGAAGAGGATATCCACAAAACCGCTTTCCGAACTCGTTATGAAAATTATGAATTTTTCGTAATGCGCTTCGGTCTAACGAATGCCCCTGCCGCATTCATGGACCTAATGAGTCGAATCTGCCGACCATTCCTTGATAACTTTGTCATCGTTTTCATTGACGACATTCTAGTTTACTCTCAAAGTGAAGAAGAGCATGGCCAACATCTCCGACAAATCCTGGAAACCCTACAAACCGAGAAGCTATACGTAAAGCTCTCTAAGTGAGAGTTCTGGCTTCGTAGTGTGAACTTTTTGGGTCATGTTGTTAGTCAAGAAGGGATACACGTGGATCCTTCTAAGGTCAAAGCCATCGAAGGATGGGCAGTCCCAACAACACCCACAGAAATTCGCCAATTTCTAGGTCTCGCAGGCTATTACAGGAGCTTCATCCAGAACTTCTCTAAGACAGCCAAGCCACTCACCATGCTTACACAAAAGGGCGTACCCTTCGAATGGATGGACAAGCAGGAAGCTGCATTCCGAACTTTAAAGCAAGCACTCTGCAGTGCGCCGGTGCTATCACTACCAGAAGGAACATAAGACTTTATAGTTTACTGTGATGCATCGAATCAGGGTTTAGGTTGCGTACTCATGCAGCATGGAAAGGTGATAGCTTATGCGTCCCGGCAACTAAAGACGCATGAGGTAAATTACACCACTCATGATCTAGAATTGAGAGCAGTGGTCTTCGCCCTGAAGATTTGGAGGCACTACCTTTACGGTACCAAATGCACCATCTTCACCGACCACAAGAGTCTCCAGCACAACTTGAATCAAAAAGAGCTAAACATGAGGCAGCGAAGATGGGTTGAGTTGCTAAATGATCATGAGTGTGAAATCAAGTACCACCCAGGCAAGGATAACGTGGTAGCTGATGCCTTGAGTCGGAAATAATACTCAAATAGTCGTGTGAAAACTCTCTCGATAACCATCCAATCCCACCTGACCTCTCAAATCAGAACAACCCAGTTAGATGCCATGAAGGCGGAAAACATAACAAGCGAAGCGTTACGTGGAATGGAAAAGAATCTCGAAGTGAAAGAGGACGGGGCATATTACTTCATGAACCGCATATGGGTCCCTAAACTTGGGGGATTCAGAGATCTAGTCATGAACGAAGCCCACAAGACGCGATACTCCATCCATCCAGGTTCAGACAAGATGTACTTTGATGTTAAGCAACATTATTGGTGGCCTAACATGAAGGCAGAGATTGCCACTTACGTGAGCAAGTGCCTCACATGTGTTAAGGTAAAGGTGGAATATCAGAAGCCCTCGGGATTATTACAGCAACCGGTAATTCTCGAGTGCAAATGGGAAAGGATTACTGTGGACTTTGTGACCAAATTACCCAAGTCAACTGATGTATTGGACACCATATGGGTAATAGTCGACAGGTTGACGAAATCCGCTCATTTCCTGCCAATAAAATAATCTTACAAGATAGAGAGGTTGACAAGGATATACATCAGGGAAATTGTGAGACTCCACGGAGTGCCAATGTCTATCATCTCCGATAGAGATAGTAGATTCACTTCGCGTTTTTGGCAATCACTTCAAAAATCCCTAGGAACACATCTCGACATGAGCACTGCTTATCATCCACAAACGGATGGTCAAAGCGAACGAACCATTCAGACACTTGAAGACATGCTTCACGCATGTGTGATAGACTTTGTGAAGTCATGGGATACCTACTTACCCTTAGTCGAATTCTCGTACAACAACAGTTACCATACGAGCATCAAAGTTGCTCCTTTCGAGGTGTTGTATGGACGTAAATGTAGATCACCATTGTGCTGGGCTGAAATAGGCGACACCCAACTAGCGAAGGAACTGGCATCAGACAAGACGTTAACGGGACCGAAGATCATACGTGAAACAACAAAAAAGATTGTTCAAATCAAAGCTCGACTACAAGCGACCGATAGAAGAGCTACGCTGATAAACGGCGAAAGCCCTTGGAGTTTCAAGTCGGAGATTGGGTGTTGTTAAAAGTCTCTCCTTGGAAAGGGGTTATTCTTTTTGGAAAACGGGGAAAATTGAACCCACGATACATTGGACCTTTCGAGATTCTTGCC
This sequence comes from Lactuca sativa, assembly GCF_002870075.4. Classification (NCBI taxonomy): domain Eukaryota; kingdom Viridiplantae; phylum Streptophyta; class Magnoliopsida; order Asterales; family Asteraceae; genus Lactuca; species Lactuca sativa. Next base: position 217,086,028 of record NC_056631.2, on the reverse strand, counting down.
CGAATTGGTCCAATGGCGTATAGACTGCAGCTACCCGTTGAGCTCAGCAGTTTACACCCCGTGTTCCATGTTTCCAATCTAAAGAAATGCTTATCCGACGAAACCCTTGTCATTCCTTTAGAAGAAATTGAAATCAACGAGAATCTCATGTTCGTCGAAGAACCAGTTGAAATCATGGACAGGGAGGTGAAGCGTACTAAGCAAAGTCGCATTCTGATTGTAAAGGTACAGTTGAACGCGAAGCGTGGGCTAGAATTCACATGGGAACGCGAAGACCAGATGAAGCAGAAGTACCCTCACCTATTCTCGCATTCTCAAATCTAGCTTTCAAAAGAATTTCGGGACGAAATTCCCTCTAACGGGGTGATGATGTCACAACTAGAAATTTGAATGTTTGTAACAACAACAATTATATCAAATGTGAACCAAAAATGTAAAAGCATGTATGATGCTTATTCAATAACAACAAAAATTCCATCAAACACTTTATACAAGCACATCAAATAGTCAACAAAGGATTGGAAACCCTAGAAATTCCGGTATAAGTCCATTTTGGACTAGGATTTCCTTATTGGGCCTAATGGACAAATAAGCTTCCAATTTGACTACTTTAGGCTTAGAACTCTTATATGGGCTCTAATTTGGACCCATATGCTTGAAAACTTAATATTTTGGGCTTTATAAGCCTAAAATAAACTAGGATGATTTTAATGGACCTCATTGAATTACAACAAATTTAATTAGCCCTAATGGGTCATAAAAATCATTGCTTCATTTGATTCGGTCGAAAATCACCTAATGGGTTTGTAATTTGGGCTTAAGCATTAAAGGTCCCAAATCCTTCTTTCCCCTCTCCTTTTCTGGCCCAACTACACCAAAAGAGAAGAGTTGACTTTCCATGGCCACCTCACTATTATTTGTTGGGTCTCTATGCATGTATCTCACGTTTCCAAGCAAACATCTCATCAAGGTCTCTCTCTTCCCCCTCTCTCTTTTCCTTTGGCTGAAGACACCAAACACACACACACACACACACCTCACAAATTCTCTCTAAACCAGTCTCAAGATCATCATTTTCTTCTTTGAAGATCTCGAAAATTTGGCTAGAAATCTATGGATTTTCATCAAGTAGTCCACATCCTTGGTAAGTTATTGCTTTGATTCATAACATATCTTCTTCATTTCATCAACAATCTCCCTTATCTCATACAAAATTCGTGATCTTGTCCCTTAGAACACATCTAAGTCAAAAATCTTCCAAGAAGACTTGCTAGGATCAAAACTTTCTTCATCTCTTCCTTCAAAAACCGAAACCACAACTCAAGGCGAGCTTCATACCCCTCTCTTTATGGTTTTCATATGTTTTATGGGGTAGAATACAAGAAAATGTGTAGATCTATGTGTATATGTATGCTATGTGTGATTTTATGCATGTATGCATGATTTTATGTGTTTTTGTGATGAACATGTAACCAAAAAGGGGTGATATCACGAGATCTATGACATGAGAAAGAAAAAAACATGATCTAAGTTATTTTGCACCCAACAAGTCAAGAATAATAACTTATAAGATTGTGATAAACATATTTCAACATAAAGCCATTCTTGGGATTAAATTGTCAAAAATACAAAAATTGGATTAAAGTTTGCCAAATCACGGTTTCTTAAGGGTTAAAGAGTCAAAACAGTTAAAATAATTGTTTTTCTGAATATTAAAATTTTCAAAGGACTTGAAATGTAAATATTTAGCTTAATGGGCTAATTTTGGGCTTTTCAACCCAATAAGCCCAAAATTGCGAAAAATGACATTTAAAGGAGCAAAACTGTCTTTTCTTTTATATAAAGGAGCAAAACTGTTGCTTTTATAAAAAGAAAAAGGGCTAAAAAGATTAAACGACTATATTTATACCAAATATTTTATTTATAGAATATTGAGTCAAAAATACTAATCTACGGCTTACAACAAAACATTCGACACTTAGGCTTGAAAGTTTTAAATCATGCTTGTTGGACCTTGCAAGTCCATTAACATGATCATTGGGCCCAATGGATAATGATTATATGTTATTGGGCCTTCTAGGACCCAATTCCATATAAAGGGACCTTCAATGACTTTTAAGTGTTATTGGGCCCTAGTGATCCATTAGCATTGTCATAAGGTCAAAGTAATCAAATGCAAGTTGGGCCAACGTGTCTTTCGCATCCCCGATAGCCTAAAATAACTCACGGAAGTAGCAGGACGTCGTATTCCTCTTCTCCTCATTTGTTAGGCTTATGAGTAATCAAAGTAAAAAAATTCAGGTTGTTCATCAATAGTAAACAAGGTTGTTTGGATTAAGTGAGTGATAACGGGTGACGCCTCTAAGGATCGTTCGTAAACTGTAGTTATAAATAGTCATTACTAATGCATGATTATAACAACTCACAAACCTTAATTAATCCAACAGCACCCGAGTAATCAAGGAAGAGTAATAAAAAATCATTCATTGTGGCAGTATCACCATTCGAGAAATAACTGTATTTTATGTTTTTGGAAAACATCGGGTTTTCCGGAGAAGTTCAACATTTTGCACTTGTATGGTTAATACAAAGTTTCTTTTAAATTATACATGTTTTGAAATCATCATGCATATATTTATGGATCTTCAGACCTTTTTATAAACAATGGTCTTTTCAGAAAATATCGGATTTTCTGGGTTTTACAAACTACACAAATCATTTTTATCACAAAATTGCTTATGAACTCACCAACATTCCATATGTTGACCGTTTTCCAAAATAACTTGTATTCTCAGGTAACACGTAAGCCGAGGAATAAGTACCAAGTATGTTAGTGTGTTTTGTTATTGAAAAATATCAAATAGTTTATGTATGGATTTGTAACGTTAAAACAATGTACTTGATGTGAACAATTCCAGTTGCAATATATTGATGAATGGTGATGTTTATGTTATGATTCATGTATATTCATTGTGATGATATTCAATTTAAGTCACGCGAGCCCTCAGATGTTTCCGTCGTCTGGTTCGGGGGTGTGACACAGGTGGACCCTCTGGTTCAGCAACTCAATATAATACACCACAAACATATCACAATACAAATAGCAGGATATCTCAATACTAAGCACATGCACATAAGACCCACTGGTCACACATAAGTTACCAGTCACGGTAAGTATAATGAGAAGACTCACCTCGTAAGCTAGTGAATGAAAATATCGTACTCGGGATCTAGAACTGTACCCCCAGTCTAGCCTCCGCCTAACACATAATAATTTTCCCTAACTAAGATTAGCCCTCAAGAAGCTAGACTAACCCTTCTACAACTCACAGAAGGGTAAAAGACCATTTTACCTCTCCATAGGCTTAATTGTCCTTAATTTTGACCAAACCCTAAAAGTCAACGAAAGTCAACAACAGGGAGTACGCTACGCGTACCGCCTCCCTACGCAGGGCGTACTCGGCTGCTACATAGAATCGGGGGTGCTCGACCAGTACGTTGCGCGTACTTGGGGTTACGCCCAGCATACGCCCCAGTTTTACACTCCTCATGTTTTTGGTCTTAATCAGTTAAGACATGGACTCATATTTCAGATCTGGTAACTTTAAAGTACCTTAATTCATAAAGTCAATGACTTTAAGCCTTTGCATGGCTGAAAAGGTCACCAACACTCAAAACCCACAACCCCCTTTCCTTAAGAAGCTCACATCTCATGCATGGCTCACTCTTAACGTCTAAGATGGGATTTTTATGACTCTATGTCACAATATACACTGGAAAGGGGTAGATCAAGGTCCTTGAAGCTCATTTACTCATAAAGTCTCCACCTTTTGGGACTAAAACCCTAAATACACCAAATGAAAGAACCAAAGAAAAGGAGAAGAAAGCCTAAAGCTTTATACCTCAATAGGAAGCTTCCCACTCTGATTTTCTTGGATCTAGAAGCTTGGACTCTAACTCCTCCTTCTTTAAGGCCTTCTCTCCTGTTCAAAATCACACAAACACTCTCAAGGCTCAAACACACACATACACACAAGCTTTGAATGAGGGTTAGGGCACTCTTAGGGTCTTCTCTCTAGGAATGGTGGCCAGAAATGAGGCCATCATATCCCTTATATAGGGGACTCACCCCAAATTAGGGTTGCACTCTGGGCCTAGTACGCCCACCGTACTAGGTTGCCTCCGCATCACATGCACGCTCACACCTCAGGTATGTCCCGCGTACTCGTTTTTACTCTTTTTATATTGAGGGATAAAATAGACAATAGCTTAATAGATCAACATTCTCAAAGTATACCTGGACTTGGGATGTTACAAGTTGGGCCTCCAACTCGTCGAGTTCCAGTGTAAAACATACAATTTCTTAAATTTAAAATACGTACCGGGAACCGGTTGTTACAGCTGTGGTGGTGGTATTCCCATAGATTCCACTAAAAGCACCAAAAAAATGTAATTAGGGTGAAATATTGGTAAGAAAACGAGAGAAAGAGAAAAAGGAAAAGAAAATGCACGTTACCAGAGGATTGTTGTTGCCGGAAAAAGTTAAAAATCGCCGGAACTCATCGGAAAATGAAGGCCTAGAAGCAATCTATGGTTAGTAGTGGTTTGTGTTGGTGTACTACGCCGGAAAATTGAACCACGAGACGGTGGTAATCGTCATCGTCGGAGTTTTGCGAGAGGGAGGAAAAGACGCACGAAATGGGTCGTCTGGACCAATGATGGAGCTTGAAGTTTTGATTTGGGGGGGGGGGGGGGGGTCGAGAGTATAATGAATATAAAAATTGGAAAACAGGGGGCCAAAGTCAAATTTTATAGTTTTAGGCCTTATATGTAAAATTCTTAATAGTAGATGACTAATTCTAAAAAAACAGAGGGGGGGGGGGGGGGGGGGGGGCACAACCCCCCTAGCCCTAAAGAAGCTCCGTTAATGTCTGGTACGAAGATGGATCAAAAGGGGCGTTACCTTTAGCGACGACATCTTGGAGCGAAAAACACATGCCTTTCTGCGGTGATTATTAACCATCCGATCCAAAATAATCGAACGGCCAAGATTACATTCACGCGGATCACCATCTATAACGACAACATGTCGTCGTAATTGGTGTGGTCTCTATTACCTCCCATGAGATTAAACCCTAACCGATGGATCCGTATAACGGCGTACGGTTAGAATCAACTTTTGTGTGGCACGAGAGGATCGCCGGTGGAAAGTCATTAACAATGACGCCTATAGCGACGACGGTAGCCTTTAGTGACGACATTTTTTGATGTTGCCGCTAAAGGCTACCGTCGTCACTATAGGTGTCTGTCACTAATAGGCTTATTTCTTGATGTGATAATTAATGAATGGCTAAAATGAAAAAGTGAAAAATACAATAGATTTTATATAATTTACCTATTTTGTAATCATTAAATTTATAGTACATTACATATTTGGTCATTTCTTTTGCAGTTTTAGTCCAATGTGTGATATCCTATAGTTTCAAAATGTATCATACATGATATTTTCGTTTTTTGGCTATTATTGTCACTCTCCCTTTGTTAACAATATGTAAAATGGTGATTTTCATCATGTTTTGTCCTTATTACTTTTATATAACAACTTTGAGTATTATAGGTCCACTGTTCAAGGTTCAACACAACCATTTTCTCATTCGTCCAACAAAATAGAATTAAAAAAAACAGTAATAAACAAATGTAAAACAAAACAAAACATACATTCAAAATAGATGACCTAAATCAGATTAAAAATAATAGAAACTTAAAATCATTAAAACAAAACATACTTTTCAATTACTTGAATGGTGACATGCAGGAGCTTCAAGAGATTCTTCTTGAATTATTTTGAAGCTAATATGAGAATGTAAAGGTCATCACTATAAAATCATTGTAGGTAGGATTTTCATTATAGAAATCCTATAATATGAGTACTCATTTTTCTAGTTCACTATACCTTGTATATCAAAGATAATATGATTATCAATATAAAGAATGTTTTCAACCGTTAAAACAAACATATTTATCTTCAATCCTTCATGTTGTAAGATTTAGGATTTCATAATAGAAATGGAATGCGGCCACCGATAGTGTTGTAAGGAATGGAAGGGGGCCTTGTGGGACGAAGGAAGCCGATGATAAATGGTGGTGATTTCATTATACAAGGGATGAGGTGAACAATGACCATTTTATATGAAGGTGGGTCCAAGGGCCTATATATCTAAATTTTTATTCTAATTAGAAGTAATATAAGAAAAAAAAAATAGTACCTACCTTGAAATAAATTTAAGGTCTACCTTACGGTGTTGGATTATTTTATTTTTATCGGTTTGAATTAAATATTTTAATTAAATGGGAAACTATATGGTTTTCAGTTCTAGATTCACTATGATCAGGGGTTGTCCTCATTGTGTAATGTGTAGCATTTGTCGAAACCACAAGAGCGGGTGAGTGGCAAAACAAATCTGGTGAGGATTGGCGATGGTGGAAAGTTAATAGGGGAAAGTAGATGTGTGGGAGATGAAGGCGCCACCAGAGAAATGAGAGATATGATCGGTAGCCAGAAGTGAAGTTTGGGTAGGACTAACATGATGATCATAAAAGAGAGATATCTTATTTTATTTACGGAGTAATTTATAGATATGATCCTTCTAGTTTATATATTTTACGAACTTCGTTCATAGCCAAAATCATTTTATGTGTGGTTAACCGAGACGAAGACCATAACAACCAAATGTATTTTTAGCCATGAGAATTACCAGCGTCAAAATTTTAGAATTTGGACTAAAACTTCAACAAAATGGCAACTATATATACCAAATCTATAACTTAATTTTAAATTTATTTCGGAAAAGATGGAGAATCATCACAACTTAAATTACAACACCTCACCATATGCCTTGCGTCGGGGAAAAGGACCTACAAAAGACCTCAAACCGTTCATCTAGCATCCAATTGTCATCCTTCTTAGGACACTAGTTTGCATGCTTGCGACGCATTCTACCCTATTATTCCCCTCAAAATGGTATTTGCTCTCTCCCCCTAAAAATTTTCTAGAAAACCTCCATTGCATTGAACCTCCAACGGCAGAATTTCTGGAGTGTGAATCCGTTACTGGATTTCCATGTTCCAAGTTCCAATAAATCAATAATAAAATATTGCTTATGTTTAGGATTTGGATTGATTTAACAGGCGAGTGCATCACTTCCTGGTGTGTATATGTTTGTTTTTTTGTTTAGATTCAACTTTAATCGAGTTCACGAGAAGTTTTTGTTACTTTTTGTACATATGTTGTTCGTGTTAAAATTTGTCAAGCATTGACTCTGACATAAGTTTCAGAAAAAATTATGCGCAGTTATGCAACTATATATATATATATATATATATATATATATATATATATATATATATATATATATATATATATATATATATATATATATATATATATATATATATATATATATATATATATCACAATTTAGAATCGAAGATCATTTTAAAATGAGTCAAAAAAAGCATTAGGCTATCTTGTTCTCAAATTATAGTCTTCAAATATGTACTGCTTAATATTTTGATAGAATATAATACAATATCTCTTGGTAACATTAAAACAGCTAGCTTGGCGTAATTAGTTTTTGTTTTTATGTTCTTTGAGAAGTCAAAATTAATTTGTATTGCACTTGGTATGTTCCTATCCTGATTGAAGAATATATTATTTGTTTAAGATATTTAAATTCTCTGAGATAAGACATGACATATATGTTTAATTTGCTGGTATTGTTTAAGATGACACATGTTACTTATTCTCACAAAAAAATAATAAATAGTCTTTCAAATCTTGCTTTAGGCCAAAGAAACAATTCAAATAATTAAAGTATTAGCATTCCGCTGCTGTCTTTATCGTATGTACAAAACAGGAACAGTCAAATATTAACAGATGGTAATGGAAGTACATGAATAAAAAAACAAGGATGGTTTTACAATTCAGGGGTCTCGTTGCTAGTTTCTGTAAATATTCTTTACAATATTCTTTTCAGTATTGTAAGACAGCTCCTACTTGGGTTTGATAATTAAACTGTTTTGATTTAATTAGATGCCATATAAACAAGAATTTCATTGTAACAGGTGTTAATAATACAAGGAGCGCATAAGAAACCGATAAAAGATCAGCATGAGTTTGGAGATCTTTCTAAAAGGAGATGTGTACTATGGTAATGTCAAGGGAATGATTCCTCATGGTAAGGGTAAATACACATGGTCCGATGGCACAGTTTATGAGGGTAGTTGGAAAAAAGGAAAAATGACAGGTGGCGGAAAGATCACTTGGACATCTGGGACAACCTACGAGGGTGAATTTTGTGGTGGCTACCTTGATGGTTTTGGCACGTTGACCAATCCAGATGGGTCAACATACATAGGGTCATGGAGGATGAACATTCAGCATGGGCTAGGGAGAAAGCAGTATAGTAATTCGGATGTTTATGATGGTTCTTGGAAAGAAGGAGTGCGTGAAGGAAGTGGTAAATATGGTTGGTGTAATGGTGATATGTATATTGGAAACTGGAAAGGTGGATTGATGTGTGGTAGAGGGGTGATGAAATGGCTGAATAGTGATCTGTTTGATGGTTATTGGCTAAATGGGTATAGACATGGGTCAGGTGTTTATAGGTTTGCTGATGGGAGTTATTATTTTGGGACATGGACAAAAGGACTCAAAGATGGACGTGGCATGTTTTATCCTGGAGGAAGTATTAGGTGTCCATCATCTAAAAGATTAGGCAAAAAGAAACGAAGTATAAACCGTAGTTTATCTGACAAAATTTCCATTAATGGATTTTTTAAAGAGTTGGGTCGAATATCAAGTAAGAGGATTTCCACTGGGGGTTCTGTTAGGGAGTTCAATACTGATATATTATCTTATACATCTGATGAAGGTGAAAGTGTAGATGATGATGTAGGCGAAAGTGTAGATGACAAAAGTATTGTAGTTTGTGAAAGGGAATACATACAAGGAGTTTTGATTAGCGAAAGGATTAAGAATAATGCTGGGGTATTATACAAAAAGGAAGAGCAGCGAAAATTTCATATGAAAGAAGTGGAAAGGAAGTCGTCTTTGGACATTTTTGAAGGCTATAAAAGCAGCTATCTGATGCTTAATCTACAGCTAGGTATCAGGTATCCTTCTAACTAAGAGGCTTTTTATTTTTGATTTATGGGCTTAATGGGTTAAGCAATCTGAACAGCTATACATGGTTGTTTCCTTTTTACTTATTCTTGACAGAATGACTAAACGGGTTAAGTCAAAAACATAGATTGATGTCTTAAGACAATAACATTTTACCTATTTGCTCTTTTCTTTTTCTCTGGATACATTGCACATTCGAATTGATGAATATTGTTGTAATTGATTAATATTGAGAATTTTGTTTTTCGGAATGTGAGGGTAAAATGGTCATTTAGTTTCATTCAGGTGGTTTATTAAGTTAAAAAAAGAAACAAACCTCAAAGCCATAACCTTCATCCAGACAGACGCCATTACCATCTGAAAATTTGCAGGCACATCAGCACATGTATTCTTGATTGTTCCATTCACCCAACTTTGAGTTCCAGTTCTTTTCTTGATTTCTGCCCGATTTCAGTCCAATTTTATTCTAAAATGTCTTATGGGACTTGATTACAGGTACACTGTAGGCAAAATTACACCAGTTCCTATGCGTGAAGTTAGATATTCAGATTTTGGAGAACAATCAAGAATAAGGATGTATTTCCCCAGGAAAGGCTCACAATTAACACCTCCACATTCTTCAATAGATTTCTATTGGAAAGACTATTGTTCTATGGTCTTCAGGTATCTATATACTAGTGCTGATGTTTTTTTAGCATTAAAACATGTTGATGGACTTTGTTTCTCAGGAATTTGAGGGAGATGTTCAAGTTAGATGCTGCAGATTATATGATGTCCATATGTGGTGATGATGGTTTAAGAGAGCTTTCTTCTCAAGGGAAAAGTGGCAGCCTATTCTATCTCTCTCATGATGACAGATTCGTGATTAAAACCTTAAAAAAATCCGAGCTCAAGGTTTGATTCTACCAACCCATGAATATGGTGCTTTATGAATGCTATTTAGCATCTTAATGTTTTCTACATGTATATACTAACAGAGATTATGGCGTAATTGATTTTTCTGTATATTGCATTGAATAAAATACCCTCTATTTAGGGAGATATACAATCGATACATCCTTCTAACGAGGAGATAAAATAGGGAAGGATACATATAAATCATAACTAAAATACAATTCCTAAAATACAAAAGAGTCGGCTAATACTCCCCCGCAGTTTGAGCGGGGAAAGGACAAACGCTCGAACCGGATCAGAACTGTTGAGATAAGTAACGAGGTAAGCTTTTGGTAAAGATGTCTGCATATTGCATGGAGGAGGGAATGTGTAAAACTCGAACCTGGCCAAGTCGAACCTTTTTGCGAACGAAGTGGATGTCAATTTCTACATGTTTAGTGCACTGGTGTTGAACCGGATTTTGTGATAGATAAACAACAGACACGTTATCACAATATACCACTGTTGCCTATTGAAGCGGAACATGGATCTCAAATAAGAGGTTCTGAAGCCAAGTGGTCTTTGAGACAATGTTAGCAACACCACGGTATTCTGCCTCGGCGCTCGAACGGAAAATGGTAGGTTGGCGCTTAGATGACCAAGAAACAAGATTATTTCCGAAAAATACATAGTATCCAGAGGTGGACCATCGAGAATCAGAGCATCCACCCCAGTCAGCATCAAAGTATGTAGTCAGCGTGTGTGACGGAGATGCAACAAGTTGTAGTCCGTAGTTAATGGTTCCTTGAAGAAAACGAAAAATTTTCTTCATGAACTGAAAGTGGGGTTTCCTTGGAGAATGCATGAAAAGGCAAACCTGTTGAGCAACATATGTAATGTCTAGACGGGTAAATGTCAAATATTGTAGAGCTCCCGCAAGCATCCGATATAATGTCCCATCTTGAAGTAGTTCGCTATCGGTGCCACTAAGTTTGGTGGACGTATCCATAGGCGTAGAACAAGGTTTGCATGAGGACATAGAAGCCCTCTGAAGGATATCACAAGTATAGGAAGTCTGTGATAAAAATAAGCCCTGCTTATCTCGTGTGGTCGTGATACCTAGAAAGTGATGAAGTGCACCCAAGTCTGTCATGGCAAATTCCTAAGAAAATGAAGTAATAATGTTGTGTAGAAACATAGGGTCAGAAGCAGTTAAGATAATATCATCAACATGTGATAACAAATATGCACGATGTCAGCCGTGTTGTTATATAAATAGTAAGGAATCACATAAATTGATCATAAAGCCACGAGAAGTGATGAATGTTTCAAATCTAGTATACCATGCCCAAGGAGCCTTTTTAAGCCCATATAAAGATTTTCGGAGGCGACAAACATGAGATGGAAAACGAGCGTCCACAAAAACCGGAGGTTGGTGCATAAAAACTGTCTCATGAAGATCCCCATGGAGAAAGGCGTTCTTGTCATCCAATTGATGGATTGGCCATGCCTGGGACATGGCAAGGCTAAGTATGGTCCGGATGGTAGCCGGTTTGACAACCGGACTGAATGTTTTGTGGCCACCAACACCCACAGTTTGAGATGTCCCATTCACAACAAGTCGAGCTTTATACCTTTCTAGTGAACCATCTGCTTTAAACTTGTGGCGAAAAAGCCACATACATCTAATAACTGGGGTATCCGTCCGTCGAGGAACAAGTTCCCATGTGTTATTCACCTATAACACTCTAAATTCATCTTCCATTGCTAGTAAACAATTTGGGTTGGATCGGTCCACAGAGATAGAGGTAGGGATAGGAGAGATGGGAGAGGTGGTAATGGTATGAAGGTTGAGGTGGGTGACAGGTTTAGTAACACCTGCCCGGGCACGGGTGGTCATCGAGTGAGTAGAAGTATGTGGGTTAGGTGGGGTAAGCAATGTAGGGATCTCGATGCTAGGTGATGGGTTAGATGCGCAGGGGGATATAGTTGGTATGTTACTATTAATGGGAAGGGAGGTAGTGGTATGGGGGCCTTTTGGCGACAAGTATATGTTAAGACGGGAGGGGGGAGAATGGTACAGTAGGTGATGAGTGTTGGTTGAGAGTTTGTGGTGGAGTTGGTTGAGTTTTTGATGGCAAGTAGGAGAATGAGGGAATAGGAAGACCATCTAAAAATTCATAGGAGGACGAGGAACGACTCTGGGCAAATGGAAAGGATGTCTCGTCAAACGTGACATGGCGGGAGAGATAAACTTTTCCCGTTGCAAGATCAAAGCAACGGTAGCCCCGAAAGTTTTCAAGGTAACCAAGGAAAACACATTTGATGGATCGAGGTTGAAGCTTGTGAGATTGAGTAGCGGAAGTGTTGGGATAACACATGCACCTGAAGGTGCGAAGGTGATCATAGGTAGGATGGTGGCCATAAAGAGAAAATGTTGGTGTGGCGAAGTTGAGTCGCTTTGTAGGAAGGATGTTATGAAGATACACAGCCGTGTGAAAGGCTTCTACCCAAAATGAGTGGGGTAGCGAGGCATGGGTAAGAAGGGTGTGAATGATTTCGTTGAGACGACGAATCATATGTTCGGCATTTCCATGTTGTTGAGATGTTTGTGGGCAAGAAAAGCGAAAAGTAAGACCATAAGTATAGGCAAAAGATTTAAACTCATTATTATGAAACTCGCCACCAAGATCACACTAGAAAGTTTTAATGGTGCGATTAAATTGAGTTTGAATTAGTTTGTGAAACTTTTTATCATTGTGAAAGGTTTCAGATTTGAATTTGAGAGGGTAGACCCATATGTAATGCTTGTAGTTGTCAATAAGAACCATATAATATTTGTAACCTGTTTTATTCAAAACCGGAGAAGTCCTAATATCACAATGGATTGGTGCAACAGATAATGAATGTGAATCATAAAATGGTAAACAAGTATGTTTAGACAACTGACTAGCATTGCATAAAGAAGAATCCATAGGTTTATAACAAATAATTTAAAAATTAGAACAGAGTAAATCTAAGATAGGAGCCCCCAGATGACCTAAGTGAGCATGCCATCAATCATGTGTTGTGGTAAGGAAAACAGACGATCTAGCTGGTGGTGTGAAGGGGTAGAGATCACATGTGCTATCATGATGAGAAAGAAGAGCTCTAGTCTTGAGTTCCTTAACAGAAAAACCATATGGTTAAAATTCAACAAAAGTTTGATTATCTGTGGTGAATTTTCGAACAGAAAGTAAGTTTTTAATAATGGATGCGTAAGAATGTGTAATGGTGTTATGTGTGGCATGGCCCGACCCGTGAATAGGAATACTAGACCCATTTCCAACAAAGATAGAATTCATAGGAGAAGTATACATGGGAGTAGAGATTTTACCTAGATCCAATGTGAGGTGTGTTGATGCCCCAGATTCTATGTACTAAGCAGGATCAGTAGAGGTAAGGTGGACTTGTTGCATTGTTTGAGCTAGATCAGACGCGGTGTAGTCATAATATCGAGCGAACAATGGAGTAGGAGGTGGGGTAGGGCCAGTCGGGTGTGGTGTTAATGGGTGGCCGGTTCCTAAGTTATAACCAATGTTGGGAGCAGTGTGATTGGCCGAATGAGGTCCCTGAGTTGATCCATGTGATGTATATGGGGATGGAGGTGGGTTCCATGAAGAGTTCTAGTTCCGGTAATATGCTTGGTTGTGGTAAGTTCCGTGGTTCCAAAACTATCGTTGTCCACGACCTCCTCTTCCTCGAGAGTTTCTGCCACGACCAGGACCATTGCCACCACGATCGCGACCAGAATTCAACTGTTGTCGATTGCTCGAATAGTGATCAGAGGGTTGATTTCGATTTCCTTGAGCGGTTCCAACAGGGTTTTGGGAAGATTGATCCACCGACACAGGTGTATCGATGACTGTTTGGGCTTGGCTTTGTCGAGTAGTCTGTCGATGTTGCTCCAGCTGTAGCATACTGTCGGTTGTTTCCCATGATGGAGAGCTTTGATTGATGTACGCACCAACGCCATCAAATTCAGGTGGCAATCCACGAACCATTTGCAAGACCAGTCTAGATTCAGTGACTAGGTTCTCAACATCTATAGGCTGATTAGCAAGGTCTTTAAGTTTTTGATAGTAAGATTCCATTTACGAACATGCTCCCAAGGTAAGATTGGATAATTCCTGTTCAAGAGCTGCTGCACATGATCCTTTGTTGTTGAGAAAATTTGTTTTGAGTTTATTCCAAGCGACCTGGGCAGTGGTGTCATTCTCCAATATGCAGACCATTAATTCATCACATGATGTGTTGTAGATCCACTAAAGAACCAATGCATCGATTTCCATCCATTGGAGATAACCGGGATCAGTTTCAACTGGTGCAGGGGTCTCATCAATGTGATCGAGAACCTTGTAAGCCTTGGCATGAAGACAAAACAACTTTATCCAAGATGAGTAGGTAACTTTTGATCCATCTAGAGTTCGGATCTTTGTTTTGTGAGAGTGTAAGCAAGGTGTAAGGTCGTGGCCTTCACCTCATCTGAACCAAAATTGTCTTTCGTCATGGAAGGAAGGAAGGAAGGCTGAAGCAAAACCGTAGCTTTGTTCACAGAGATACATAGTTGTTAGGGTTTAGGTGGCCTCTGATACCATAACAAATAATATGGCGTAATTGATTTTTCTGTATATTGCATTGAATAAAATACCCTCTATATAGGGAGAGATACAATCGATACATCCTTCTGATAAGGAGATAAAATAGGGAAGGATACATATAAATCATAACTAAAGTACACTTTTTAAAATACAAAAGATTCTGCTAATATATACTACTAGATCTATTTGCATTTTGCGTGGCTTAAGAATTGTGTATTTTTTTTTCTAGCTCAATAGTTAAAACTAACTGAATTTGCTGCTTTTTGTGATTTTAGTGCATCCACAACTTGTTATGTCTCTTTCACTCTATCCACATGGCTTAAGAATTCTGCAATTTTATTTTTTGAACAAAAAGTAAATATTGTTTATATGATAATGTAATTTTCTATAGGTTTTACTCAATATGCTTCCAAGCTATTACAAACATGTACATGCTCACGATAACACCTTGATCACCAAATTTTATGGCCTCCATCAAATAACACTAAGAGTTGGCAAGAAGGTACGTCATATTTATCTAGAGTGGGGTCGTTTCGTTTTCTTTTTCCCCCATTAAGTCTTGTGTGTAAAGTGAGTGAATGATGTATGTTGCAATAAAATGTTGTATACATAACAATTACTTGTTTTCTACACAGAATAAACAATTATCATTTGACCATTACATTCCCAAAAACAAATTCCATTATTTTCATTTATTTAAAAAACATCATCAATTTTAACATGAAAGGAGTTGGTAGGGAAAACAAAGGAAATGTAGGGAAAGGATTAATGTCTTAATACATTAAGCCATAGTTTTTTGGCTTAACCTTGTAAGTCATTCATTCCAAAATTAGTCAAAAAGAAAGAACCATGTATATAGCTATCCAGATCAAGTGGTTAGCGGTTAGCTCATTAAGATGATTCGGTAAAAAAAGTAAAAATAAATAACCTCTTATTTTGGTTTCATAGATTATCGTAATCAGTAGAATTTCTTTTGTTTTAATCTCAAATTTAGGTACAATTTGTAGTCATGGGAAATATGTTCTACACTGAACTTCAAATTCACCAACGTTATGATTTAAAGGGTTCTTATCACGGAAGAAATACAAATAAAGATGATATAGAAGTGGGTACCACATTGAAAGACCTTGATCTTTCTTATGATTTCCATATGGACAAGTCGTTGCGTGATGCACTTTTCAAGTAAGTTTGACTTATCATCAACTATATCACTAGTTTCTATGTTATACTATAAGGGGGCATTTGATTTGTATGATGTTTTTTAAAAGGAATGGAAAGGAAGTGAAATATGAGTGAATTGGAATATTGAGGAATTGCAATATGCTACATATTTGGTTGGAAAAAAATATGTAAATGTGAGAATCTTGAAGCCTCTTCTCATCAAGAAATCACGTACAAATTAGACAACAAATTATATATGTAAGGAAAGTATGGCTAACCTAGGATCTATGTCTAGTTTATATCTAATATAAATACATGTGAAAGTAATACATATCTAATCTAATAGTCTCATATTGTCATAGTGGGAGTTTGACGGATGCGCTCTATTCCAAAACTCATCAAATAGAATCGGTGATAGACCTTATGTGAAAACATCGGCTAGTAGGTACCAATGTTGTAAAAATTCATAGGTAGTATTAGGTTGGTCGACTAGGGACTAGTGAGTACTCGGCCTAGGCCGGAGTAGTTGGATTGGTAAAGTGTTAAACATTCAACAATTGATATTCATTCTTTAATATTAGAGTAATCATTTAATCTTCGGCCTCTTTTTCTAGTTCAATCAAATTTGCATTAAAATAGATAAAGTTAAAATTAAACAATAAAGGGTTTCATGAATAATTGAATATATTAATTACTTAACAATTATAGTTGCTCATTTTTTTAAAAGAAAATGTCAAAATTCACGAGCTTGACTGATTCGAGCTTTTCCTAGTGTGACCCTACTTTGATCGAGCTTGACCAATTCCGATTATTTTACCGATTTCTAGAAATTGTCTAGGTATATACGCGATTTCAAGTACTCAACCGAGTAGGCCGAGTTTTATGACAATGGTGAGTACCGAGATGAAACGTATGAAACTCATACTTCTCATTTTGCAACTTTTTCCCGAACAAAGTGGATGTTCATTTCATTGAGCTTTGTGCATCGGTGTTGGAGTTCCCCACTAAGTAAATTGCACTTACATTATCACAATACACAATCGTGGCCAGCGATTCTGAAGAGCAGGTTTCGTTACCAACATTCTCTGGAGATCGGATTTGCAGTTCCATGGTATTCGACTATAGCACTAGATTGAAATAAAGACTGTGTTTGGAGGACCACAAAATCAATTCGTCAATGAGGAAAACGCAATAACCACACGTTGGTCATCGGGAATTGGACACCGCCTTCCCCCAATCTGCATCGATGTAGAAAAGAAGATACATGGAGTGAGATTTTGTGAGCTGTAAATCGTGGGTGATCATATCGTAGATGTAGCAATAATCTATTGAAGTGTGTTCACATGATCCTTTGAGGAGCATTCGACTTACCAAAAGATTGTTTTCGTGATGTCTAACTGAAATGCCAAAAGACCGTTTTTGTGATGTCTATTGAAGTGCGTTCACATGATCCTTTGAGGAGCGTTCACATGATCCTTTGAGGAGCATTCTTGACTTACCAAAAGATCCTTCATAAAAAATTCTCATGTAAAGAGATCCATAAGGGAGCGTCGTAGTTGATGAGAGGAAGTGGTTAGAATTATGATGTGATATAAAGTAGAAGATACGCCACATCATTAATATGTTGATGAGATATATACCTAGGTCACATATATTATGTGTGAAACCGATTGTGTCAATGAAATCTATACAACATTCGTATGAAGCACGTGCTGCTTATTTTAGACCATCCAAGGACATTTTAACAAGACAAACGTTATGCATATGTGAATCATCACCAACCCTATCGGTTAGTGCATATATATGGTTTTTTTATAGGTAGCCATGAAAAATTTCGTTTTTGACATTTAGTTAATGTATAGGACGTGATTTAGACACCTCAAGGTTTAGTAAGGTTCTAATGGTAGCTAGTTTAACAACTGGTCGGTTAAATTCTTATGTAAATAAATACCGACCGACTAACAACAAGCATCCCCTACTACGCATGCTTTATACTTCTCAAAACGCTCGTCTGGTTTTAGTTTGTGTTTATAATCCAAATCGATCTAACCATATATATATATATATATATATATATATATATATATATATATATATATATATATATATATATATATATATATATATATCATGGTTGTCAAAATCATGATCCTAGTCGTAAGATCTTACGATCCTACGATCCGAGGTATGAAAAACGATCGGGATCGTAAACGTATCGTATTCGGGGTAGAATCGTAGGTAGGATTGTACGATCAATATGTGCTCAGATCCTACCTTCCATTGAATTGTTTTTTCTTTTCTTTTTCTTTTTTTGCAAATGAAACTTTTTATACCACTTTATGTCTTTACCCTTTTTTTCAATTTATCGTTTATCATTTTGTGTTGTGATTTATGACTAATATCTTGAAGTTTTTATATCGTTTGAACAAAAAATCAAATGTTTGAAATATTTTTCATCTTTTAAAATTATAAATTAAAATTCTCTTTTATTTTGTGGGTTCTTAGGATCCCGATCCCGACCTTGCAAACCCAAAAACGATCCTACGTATGATCCCGATCTTGACAACTTATATATATATATATATATATATATATATATATATATATATATATATATATATATATATATATATATATAAACCATACAAATTTTGTGAGACCGTGAGACTAAATCTAAAAATAATATTTAAATGCAAAAAATAAAAGAACAAATCCAAAAATTCTTTTTTTAATTTTTATTTTCGGAACATTAATTACCTAAAAAAAATAAATTAAAATAAAAATTACCTTTTTAAAAAACATATATTTAAAATATTCAAATAGAATATTACATTGTAAATATTCTAATGTGATTTTTAGAATGTTAGAATATTATACTAGATTTCTCATATATATATATAAAATATTTTATTTATTCTATTAGAATATGTAAAAAAAATATTTTTGTATATTTTTTTTTGGAAAATATAGATTTGGAAAAAAGTATTTGAAAAAAATATTTTGTAAAATTTTCAATTAATTTGCATTTTAAAAATGCTTTTTGTTTTATCTACCAAATAAATGGCTATGATTGCGTCTCACTGTCTCACAAAATTAGGGCATCTCAAATGAACTTAACCCTATATATATATATATATATATATATATATATATATATATATATATATATATATATATATATATATATATATATATATATATATATATATATATACCCAAAAAATGGTGAGGACAATTCTCCATCACTCATTTCAAGGGCACAAACATCAAACTCAAATACTTGGCTGTGGTATATTCGCATTCGACTCACATCCATAGTAACTAATACGGACCTGATGATTTAATCACATGCGGCGAACGTCTATGGAATGTCAGTTAAGTGGGTTTATTATTTATTTTCATTTTTATTTAGTTTTCATTTATTATTCATTAAAAACAAAATTAAAAAAATTAAATAGATATATGCTTGGTTTGAACGTTTTTAATTTATTTCGTTTTTTTTATTTGGTTTTTTTTTTTAATTTATTATTTTTCCTTTTTTCGTTTTCTTTTGTTTTTTTTTTAAATATCTTTACTACATACTTAATGGTACTAGAGTTTTTCTTTATTTTAGTTTTTTGTTTTCTTTTTGATTTTTTTGTTTTTTTTTGTTTTTTTTTTTTTTTGATTTTTTAAACTTAATATCGGTTTGAGTTTTCAATGTTTAACAATTATATAAATTTAAATAAGAAGAATATTAAAGATCATAACATTTTTCGTTCATATATTTTTTAATCATATGGATCATAAAATTTTGAATCAAATTATTTTGAATTGTATTGTTTTAAATCAAATCATTTTTTCATCATATGATTTTGGATCTGTAATATGTTCAAATAAATATAGTTTTTGTTCAAAAAAAGTGACATATTATTATATATTTTTAAACATAGAAGATATAATTAAGGATTATAAAATATTTGAGTCAAAATAATTTTAAATCATAACAAATTAATGATCATATATAAGTTGAATCAACAGTTTTTTTTGAATCATAAATATTTTGAATCTTCATATTTTGGATTATATTATGGTCAATAACTTTTTTTAAAAAAATAATATTTCTTAAAATTAAAAATAAATACTTCAAAACTTACTTTTGATAATTTATTTTTTAAAAGTCACTAGTATATTGAGTAGAAATATCCCTAAAATTTTTATGATTTTTTGAGAATTTTTTTGTCGGGTTTTTTATAAAAATAAAAAAAATAATTGTTTTGTCAAATTTTCATAATCTTTTTTACACAACAATGAGTAATGGGAAAAAATTCTTATGGGAAAAAAAAACTAGCTTGTTTTTAGAAATCGAATAGTGTTTTAGGAAGGATATGATTATTTTAGGAAATCATATGCTCTGGGGAAATATTTAGCTATTAAAATGACGTAGTTTCATTAGGTTTAGCACTTAAGGTTAGTTAAGACTGTAATGTATATATTCATTTATATATATATATATATATATATATATATATATATATATATATATATATATATATATATATTCAATGAAAATATAAAAGTTAGTTATGGTGAATATATAATAATAACTTTTTATTCGTTAATTTCATTCCATTTCTTTCCGACCATGCAAATTAAGACTAATTGCTTTATATTCCAAATTCATCATATTTCAATTCCTTTGATAGGTATCATTTCTTCCAAAAAATATGAATATTATATGAACCAAACGACCCATAACTTTACTATTTCATTGAACTTCCCTCCTAATTTTTTGCAGACAAATCAAGCTTGACTGTATTTTTCTAGGATCTCAACGGATTATAGATTATAGCCTACTTTTGGGATTGCACTTTAGAGCTCCTGAACATCTGAAGAGTTTATTGGAACCACCAGATGTATTTCACAAGCCGCAGAAAACTCCAGGTGAAAGTAAATGTTCTTATTCATATTATTATTTAGAACTATTTAATAATTTAGAGAACTATTGCGCTTTTTTAGGTCCACTAAGTCCTCTAGATCATTCGATTCCTCCAAAGGGACTTCTCCTAGTAACACATGAACCGAGTTCTGTGAACACTGAACCGGGTCCACACAGTAGAGGAAGTACTTTAAGGGCATTTTCGGTAGGTGACAAAGAAGTTGATCTCCTTCTTCCTGGTACTGCGAGGTATTCCATATGGTCTTTGTTCAAATTCTCGTCAAATGATAAGTGCAATGCTGAGGCATTTTTTTAATTAATATTACGATGGAATAGAATAAAAAGCATGAACTACTTTATCAAATGGATCATTACATTTCATTATAATATTTTGTTGTCTCGAAGGAATGTGATGAATCATTCAAAAATGGTGCATCTTATCCATAATTTGCCATCTCAATGAAATTTAATTGGTAAATAGAGATAAGAATTTTATGCTGTAAATAATTTTTTTTTTAAAATTAGGATATACCACAATGTCATTTCGGTGTACATGAAAAGAATTATAATTTGTTCACATATGTTTCATTTTTTTTTAAACTAATCTTTAGCAAAAACACTTTCAGGTTACGGGTGCAATTAGGTGTGAACATGCCAGCTCATGCAAACCATAAGGTCTCCCACGACATTTCTGGTTCCACAGAAGTCGAACTTTATGAAGTATATGATGTTGTTCTCTATCTCGGTATAATCGACATACTGCAAGAATACAACACAAGGAAAAAAATAGAATATGCTTATAAATCCACCCGCCATGACCCCATGTCAATATCTGTTGCGGATCCTAAATTTTACTCCAAACGATTCTTCAATTTTCTCGAAAAGGTTTTCCCTTCTAATACTTAATTACGATATTTATATTTTCAATGTAACACGTGATGTATAAATATATTTACTTATAATATGTACAAAAATATGTTAATAGTTATATGTACATTATATCGTATTTGGGTATATGGATAAAGTGATAGACTTTAATTCTTTAAATGTACATATATCAATGATTCGTACAGTTCATTAAACATCAACCACCTAGAATAGTTTGTGATGCACCCTACTACCCCCACTCCTACCAATGCTAATTGTTCAATCGCTAATCCATCATTGTTTCTGTTTTGACTTTTGACTTTTGAGTTTAGAAACTTTTGTCCGTTTGAACAAAACAGCACATGGGTCTTTTCCTTTCAAAAAGTGCAATGTTGGATTGACCATTCTTTTTCTAGTGTTACAACTATTGTAAGAATTATATATATATATATATATATATATATATATATATATATATATATATATATATATATATATATATATATATATATATATATATATATATATATATATATATATATATATATATATATATATATATATATATATATAGGGTTGAGTTATCGTGACAACTAAGAAAAACGTATGAACTTGTGAACTCATAATTAACTCATCATTTTTCAACACAAAAAAAGATCAATCTTTTCAAAATGGTGTGTCTAAGGCATATCTAAGCTAAAAAAAATCTGACAATTTTTTTTTTATTTATTTTCTAAATTTGCATGCATGCACAATCAACAGTTGTACGGATTGCTAATGAGCACAATCAGTAGTCATATGGACGACGGATGTGCACAATCGGCATTTATATGCACTGCTGATGAGCAATCAACAATATATATGATTGCAGATTGTCCTCATCAGCAGTCATACAAAAAAAACCAAAATAAATAAAAAAAACGTCAATTTTTTTTTTAGTCTAGATATAGCTTAGACGTACCATTTGGAGAAGATTTGTGTTTTTTGTGTTAAAAAATGATGAGTTAATTATGAGTTCCCAAGTTCTCACAAATTTTTCGGTTTTCTCTCTCTCTCTCTCTCTCTCTCTCTATATATATATATATATATATATATATATATATATATATATATATATATATAGAGAGAGAGAGAGAGAGAGAGAGAGAGAAAGAGAGAGAGAGAGAGAGAGAGAGAGAGAGAGAGAGAGAGAGAGAGACAAATGATCATTTAAGATCTCAAAGTTTCACGAGAACCCGAGAACTAAAGGTGGAACGTTAGAGCAAAAACTTTAATGGCCTAGATCAAAATTGGCATAATTGTAATTATAAGTGAATTTAATTACATTTTAAGTTTTTATCAAAGAACATTAGGGGTAAATTTGGTATAGAAAATATTTTTTCAAAATCAATAAAATATAAAATACCAATTAATTGAGAGTCCATAAATTACTCTTTTTTATCTCCTCTTTTCACATCTTATGTGCAACATCCCTTCTTTATCTTCATCTACTGCCTCCCTCCTCTCACCTCCCTCCATCGACCATCGTTACCTTTGTCGCTGATCAACGACGATTTCCGTTCCACACTAATTAATCTCTATATCATCGGCGAGATGATTCGTAAGTTAAATCCATCGCAGCCAATCTATCCTCTCAGTTCATCGGAAGCGAACAGATTCGACGACTGATTCACATCTTCGTCTCATCTCCGATGATTGATTAACATCTCTGACGACCAGTTCGTGTCTCCGCCTCATCTACGATGACCGATTCACATCTCCACCTCATTTATTGTAACGACGTAAATTTTCAAAACAAATTTTCATTTCTTTAAAACATATTTTTCATTCAAGACAAAACCATAAAATCCAATGTAACATGGTCATTATACAAAACATATCAAATCCCAAGATCAAACATTTCCAAATCCGCATGTGTGTAGGAGTCATGTCGGCGCCTTCCCATGGTCCTCACTAGTACCTGAAACACATTACACATAAATACTGTAAGCAAGAAGCTTAGTGAGTTCCCCAATATACCACTTACACACATACGCCTTTCCAGGCCATACTCCACACGACCTTCCGGTCCATGTGTCTCAAGGGACTTCCGTCCCAACCTGATAAACCTTCCGGTCCTACCCGTGTCGACCTTCCGGTCCATAATTCCCTGACCTTCCGGTCCACATCATAATGCCTTCCGGTCCATATCAAGCATAACATACATATCACATACGTAATGCATACAATACATGCAACTCATAACATACAATGCATATATCTCATAGCATACCAGACCTTCCGGTTACACATATGTACCCATCCAGGTACAGTATAGTGAGAAGACTCACCTCGGGTAAATCTTGGAAATCTCGGACTCTGTGAGATAAGATCTAGCATCCGCCTAATCATAACAAACACTTCTCATTAATACATTTCCCCAAGGCTAGACTCTTTCCTTTCCTATCATTCTCAGAAGGGTAAAAGCCCATTTTACCCCTCTCATGGCTCAAATACCTAAAAGTTGACCAAACCCTAAAAGTCAACAAAAGTCAACCTTCTAAGGTACGCGGTGCATACCATATCTGTACGCTGAGCGTACCCGGAGGCTTCACAGAATCGGGGTACGCGGCCCCTTACGCCGCGCGTACTGGGATTACGCCCAACGTAACTCCCAGTTTTCTCCTCCTTTTCATTCAAGTCTTAATCGGTTAAGACTGGCGTCCAAAATCTAGATCTGACTTCTCTAATATGACTTAATCCATAAAGTTGGTGACTTTAAGCCTTTGCATGGCTGTGGAAGTCACCAACACCCAAATCACTCCATTTCCAACCTTAAAAGTTCCATATCTCATGCATGAACAACCTTTAACAACCAAGACTGGATTTTTATCACATAACAACAATAAATGAGCTAGTATGAGAAAGATCTCGGCTTCTATGAGTTCAACCACTCAAAAAGCTATGAACTTGGGGACCAAAACCCCTAAAACTTCTCTCTACAAATCATGAACAGAAAAGATACAAAGCTTGAAGCTTTTTACCTCCAAATGAAGCTTCATTCACTGCTAAACTTGGATCCAAAAGCTTGAGCTCCAACCCTTCCTCTTCTAAGGCTAACACTTTGCTCCAAATGACCAAGAACACAATACAAGGCCCTCCTAGAAACTCCCTTGCTATAAGAACGAGATTTAGGGTTTTGAAATGTTAAGGCTCTGGAAAAGGTGGCCAACAAAAGAGCCTTAAGGATGCTTAAATAGGGAGGCTCAACATATTAGCGTTTTTCTTATGGGCCAAGTATGCCCCGCGTACACATTGGTACGCCCAACGTACCTGGTGACCCTTCCCACTCAAGACGCGGACGAGTACGCTAAGCGTACACCCCAGTACGCCCCGCGTACTCGCCAACCATGCATTTCCTTAACAAGGGCCAAAAGTGCACATTGCTCAAAGATGAAGGTTCACAAGGTATACATGATTTTTGGGATGTTACAATTCTCCCCCACTAGAACCATAATTCGCCCTCGAAGTCTCATACTGCGAACAACTCTGGATGCTGCTCCCGTATCTCCAACTCTGGCTCCCAGGTCAGCTCGGACCCTTTCCGATGCTGCCATTGGACCTGCACCAGGGGCTCTTCCTTGTTCCTCAGAACCTTGATCTCCTGATGCAAGATTGCGATCGGCTTCTCATCATAATTCAGACTTGCGTCTACCTGGATATCCTCTAATGGTACCACTACCGACTCGTCGGCTATACACTTCCTCAGCTGCAACACGTGGAAGGTATCATGGATCTAGTCCAACTCCGCAGGTAGCTCCAAACGATAAGCTACTCTGCCCACCCTCGCGATCACTTTAAATGGCCCAATATACCGGGGCCCCAAGCTTGCCCCTCTTCCTGAATCGAATCAATCCTTTCCAAGGAGACACCTTCAGGAGTACAAAATCCCCAAACTGAAACTCGAGCTCGGATCGTCGCCTATCTGCATAACTTTTCTGGCGACTCTGAGCGGTCAACAACCTCTGTCTGACCTGTTGTATCTGCTTTGTCGTCTAAAGCACTATCTTCGTACTATCCATCACACATTTCCCTACCTCACCCCAGCAAATGGGAGTCCGACACCTCCTCCCATACAACAGCTTAAAGGGTGGCATACCAATGCTCGAGTGATGGCTGTTGTTATAAGAAAACTCAGCCAAGGGAAAATACGTGTCCCAACACCCTCCGAAGTCCAATACACATGCGCGAAGCATGTCCTCGAGCGTTTAAATCGTCCGCTCACTCTGTCCGTCCGTCTGTGGGTGCTATGCGGTACTAAAATGCAGCCTCATACCGAACTCCTCGTGAAACTTCTTCCAGAATCTGGAAGTAAAACACACATCTCGATCTGAAACAATCGAGGTCGGTAATCCATGCCGTGATACCACCTCCCTCACATACAAATCTGCCAGCCTCTCAGCAGAAGAAGTCTCACTAATAGCAAGAAAGTGAGCGCTCTTCGTCAACCTGTCCACAATCACCCAAATCGCATCGACACCTCTTGCAGTCCTTGGCAATTTGGTGAGAAATCCATGGTAATCTGTTCCCACTTCCACTCGGGAATCTCCAATGGCTGCAACTTACCATGTGGACGCTAGTGCTCAGCCTTAACCTTGCGACAGGTCAAGCACCTATCCACGAACCATGCGACATCTCTCTTCATACAGGGCCACCAGTATTCCTTTTACAGGTCGAAAAACATCTTAGTGGCCCCAGGATGGATCGAGAACATTGATCTATGTGCCTCCTCCATCAAGATGGTATGCGTTCCGCCCACAAACGGTACCCAAATCCGACCCTGAAAGGTCATAAGTCCTCGACTATCGGTAACGAACTCCGATACCTGCCCGATCACCCGCTCCCTTTTCCGGTTCTCCGGTCTCACAGCCTCCGCCTGGGCCCCTCGAATGGTGTCCAACACCGGAGTCATCACTATCAATCTCATGCAAACGTCTCGTATTGGGGCGCTCTCCGCCCTACGGCTCAAGGCATCGGCTACAACATTAGCCTTGCCCGGGTGGTACAGGATCTCACAATCATAATCCTTTACCACATCCAACCATTTCCTATGGCGCATATTCAGGTTGGGCTGATCCATCAAGTACTTTAAACTCTTGTGGTCCGTGTATATGGTACACCGAACCCCATACAGATAGTGATGCCAGATCTTGAGGGCGAACACCGCAGCCCCCAGCTCCAGGTTGTGGGTGGGATACCTCGACTCATGAGGCTTTAGCTGCCTCGATTCATATGCTATCACATGATGGGTTTTGAGCATTCTAACACTTCCTAAGTGTACATGCAACCCTAATAACCTTGGATCTATGTTTGTCTAATTATCATGCAAAGTTGAATTCCAAGGTTATATTCCTATCTAGCATACATGGGGAACAATTTTAACTTGAATCATAGATAGAATAACTTACCTTGTTGTTGCTTGTGTTCCTTGAAACCTTGTGAGCCTAGCACCCCAAGTGTGATGCCTCAAATGCTTCACACAACACCAAATGCTCTTGGAAAGACTCTTGAGATAACACACACTTCTCAAAATCGGCCAAGCCCTCTTGTTTCTTATGTCTAGCTGTTTTTGGTGGAGAATGGGATCCTTATATAGTGTTGACACATCTAGGGTTACACCATGTAAACCCTAATGTGTCATGACTCTTCATTTTCATGACCCATGGGTTTGTAACTCCCATGGAGCATCCATGGAGCATCCTATGGGTAGAACCCAACTTGATAATCCATGGAGCCTCTTAGCCCACTATACAAGATATGGATGATTTACACAATCAACCCATATATTTAATTAGTTATCCTTTGATCACTTAATTAATTCCAAATTAATTCTTTGATCAACTAATCAAATAATATTATTAATATATTAGAACTTATAATATATTAATAATCTCCAAGTGTTATTTCTCTCATTTAGTCTATCCAATTGCATGGTGCCATGCAACCCAAATGGACCATGCCGGGTCGGGTCAAGTACAAGCCCGAAATAGTTATGGACTTAGACACCTTATCCAACAGTCTCCCACTTGGATAAGTCTAATAACTATATCTCTAGTACTTCAGGAACCGACCGACAATCGTAGCTCTTTACAAGGTTTCTCGAAACTTGAGAAGATGATGGTACGCCATTTAAGATAAGTGATCATATAATCCTCCGTTCTAGATATCAGCCGGACAAATACATGGAACATAGTCTTGCTTATTGTCCAGCATTTGTTTCCCGATTTCCGATTTGTTTGACATAGAACTCAATTGAACACATCAACTTAGTTCTGACCGGGCCCGGTACATGGGTCAAAACAAAATCATCGAGGGGCCCAGATATCAGCTTCTAATCCAAGAAGGAACAGATAAACTTCGACTCATATGTTTGTTCTACCACTCATTGAATTACACACAAAAGTACGTTTTATAACATCGAGTTACCAATGCGGTTTCGTACAGTCAATGCATAACCAACTTGTAAGTAACAAATCATATCTCTAGGTTTGAAGACTTATATGATATTACCGTCTCACGATCACTCGAGATAGAATTCCATGAAGTGATTCCAGTGAGCGTGGGTTGTGTCCAATGCTCAGAACTTATGAGCACTCATGATTGTTGTAGCCTTGTCCAACACCTTAGACCTCTACAACCCATCATGACAGTCTTAATTCATATCTACTTCCAAAATATGACCGACTGTGGATGGTTTGAATAACTTAGTCATTCCGGAAGAATAACCCAGTTTATTCGGGAAGTCAAAACATGCAAAGTGAAACACAATAATAATTGAATCCAATATGGTATCAACTCTTTGAACATAAATAAAACACCTTTTATTTATCACCATATGATTACACATTATTCATTGTATACTGTTTCAGCTATCAACTTTATTCTTGAATTTAAAACAATAGTTGTCCCATGCTCCAAGCATGTACATTATGTTTTCTTAAACACTAGTCATGCCACACACCAAGTATGCATACTATGTTTGTCTATGATCTTTACTTTGTGAACTAGATCAATTGAACATAACTTCAATGATTCTCTTTTCACACTCCCAAATCCTTACTGCAAATGCAAGAATTCCAAATTCATGCCATTTACTGAAATCTGTTAGATTCTAAACTTATATGCATTGATCCTCTCGTAATGATTATGCACAAAGTCATAAAGACTTGACAACAATCATTACAGAGTATTCCAAAGGAGATCAACTCCTTGGAAATATCCTTCTTGCATTAAGTTTCCTTAATCTTACACAGATTGAAAATTCTAACTTTGAAACATTTCCAGATTCCATTTTGACTATCACTTCTGAACAAGAGTTGCCTCCTTACAGATTATGTCAATATGGTCCTTCCAGAATTATCACTATACTTCCAACTGTCCTTGAGCAACCAATCTTTGGTAAACCTTAGATTGTTCTCGACAATTGTTTAATCCTTTTAGTCATATCCAGTTCTAAACCTTTTTCCCTTCTTAATGCCCCAGGCATTTGGAAAATTTTAGAACGGATGAATATAGCACATGTAATCGATCCTATATCCGAAGCATATGGGACACGATTCATGATGTCTCACATAAAGACTAAACCAGTCTTTTGCTATAATATTTCCATTTCAATTTGCCAAGTTCTCATAATTCAGATTATGAAAAGAGATGCCGTAATCATAATCGAATTTTAGAGCGCAAATAATGGACCCGTATACAGAATTTCCTTATGTTGAGCCATTCCAACATGAAATTCATATATATCCTTGACTAAATGATTAAAACCTCACGATCTAAGCTTATAGATTTGAGATGAAGCATAATTTCCTCTCCCTTAATTATAGCAAAACAACTCTTTCCCAATTGAAACTTTTGTTTTCTATAATTAACATTGCTAACTTGCAATACTTATCATAATTATCATGCTCCCACTAACATGATGATTATTAGCATAACACTTATGCTCCCACTAGCTTTGACATGTACTCAGAAATCAGCTGGACTTCTAGAAATCAATACTTCATTGACTTTCTTACCAAAGTTCAGATTTCTGATGCTAGATTGTTTTGATAAAGTTGTATCAAAATCATACACCTTCCCTTAGATAGCACACTTGTGAGTCTAAACAATTATGAAGAGGTATGCCGTAATCATAATGGTTAGACCTTTTTGCCACTTCTCACAAGTCCATATTAGTGTGCCGGTTAACCACACGCGCTCCACTAACGACTTTGAGAATGCAAATATCACAATTGCTATCTAGCTAAAATCTACTTAGTGAAAGTGTTTCCTCACCATCATTTCCATGAATCGGAGAGAAACCTTATGACACTTAGATTTACTGGTGTATGTGTTCTTATCCATGTGAATTGTCAAAACCATAATCACAAGACAAAGATAATGACAAATCCAAACTCATATGGACCGAACTCAATCTTAACTTCTTGCCACCTGGCAGCTCAAGGGCCTGCCATTGCTTCCAAGTTGTTGTGCAACAAATTGAGAACTCTAAGAACTCATATGCAAAACCAACTTTAACTGGAATGGGCACAGAATATGTCAACACAATAGATTATAAACCTCAAATTGTGTGCTAGAGAAGAACTTTAGGTTTTATTCTTGATTAGTTCTTGAGACTTTCAAGACCTTTAAGACTCCCACTGTCCTCTTGACCTATAAGACTCCCTTGTCAAATATCCAAGAGATAGTGAGGATTCTAATCAAGACAAACACTTCACACAATTGGCCTAAGTTGGTCTTTGTTTTATCCAAAACATCACACTTACCAATTTCAAATGTACAAGAGTAGAAAACTTTTACTCTTACATTTGACAAGTGTTTTAAACCTTCTTTTGAGACATGTCACTCAAGTTACAATCTTGGAGTATGACTCTAAGACTTGTATTGAAACGAAGTATGACTCATCTTCTCGATTTAACCATTTCAACAATTCAAGTTCCTCTTCTTAGTCATAAGAAGGCACTAAGATTTCCTTAGAGAACTAATTGTGCTATGGCTTCTTAATCATTAAGATGATCACAGAACTGATACTAAAGTACTCTCCCATCTTTTCAGATTTGAGAAACTCTTATCCTTCTGCCTTATTTGATTCTTCTTATTCGCTCTGCCTTACATTGGAACCTTTTTTCCAATGTCTCAGAGTTACACTTAAGCTTGTAAGTATAATCATATTTACTGAGCTTTAGTAAACTATGACGAATAGTCTTATCAAACTTTTGTGGTGGACTAAATCAGTGAACAAGACTATGTACTCGATCCCTTAGTCCATTACTTGACTCACACATCCATGTGAACAAGTAATTAGTCTTAATTTTCCAAAACTTGAAAGTTCTCATTCATCATGCTATACAACTTGCATGATTCCAAGTTCCGGTCCACTTGAAACTTGGATGATGAGAATCTTTCCTTATTTGGTAAATTTAGACATTACCACAAATGAAAGAATCAATTTCATATTTCCACCCTTGCTCTTAATGGAATCATATAAGCAACAATTTTTCCTCAAATGCCATTGTAAGGATATTTTAAAATAAATAAAATAAAAATTTTCTTTTATTTTAAAACTTTGCGGAAAAACTTATCCTTACAATCCATATGAAAACTTGTTGTTATCTATTCCTTAAGCAATATCTGGTAACTCCTAAGAAGTAGCTCAAGAATCCGATCTTCAAACTACGCGATAGAAATCCATCTACGCCATCAGATTCAGCATATTATTTCTTTAAGTTTCTTCACTTTTCTTTCATTCTTAAAACATCACCATGTGACCCAGTCACATCATGTATCAAGAATCTCAGAATAGAAACTTAACAGAGTTAGATAGTGGACTTTACCTGAAGTAGAGTCAAACTTATTGACTTTAACATCCTTAGGTAAATTTTGGCAGCTTCGCAACCAATGCCCCTTTCTTTGGCAATATAAACATATGGACCCTTTGATAAAGACATACAGGACTATCACAGACTTAGTTTTTCTCTTTACCATTTGGTCAACCGAATTGACTATGGCCGATCCCTTTCCATTGGGAAGAGAATGCTTTACTGGATTTCCTGTGTCACTATTGTCAATGTCCATCAAGTATTAAGGAAGTTGATCTTAACAAATAGATAAGATCATTAAGGGTCTTGTCATAGTCTGTTTCATAGGTGTCCCAAAGGAACTCACTATGTGACTTAGAAAGTAGTTGAACCACCAACTTTCTCAAGACTTTGACACCCAACTCTCCCGGCTTGTCAATATGTGACTACATCTCCAAGATGTGTCCACACCTAGACCTTGCCTTGCCAATAGGGCTTGAGTGACCTTAAACTTTTCAAGAACTTGTGGGTTAGGGAGAATAATTAGAGGAGGAGAAAGAAGTATGATATCCATGGGACATCATCTTCATTAGGAAACCTTGTTTCAAGAGATTTGGGAAGATCATAAGTGTCTAAACCAGACATCTTTTGGGAGATATTCAAGATAGTTGATCTTAAGTCCTTAATATGACACCCAATATGAAATATTAAGGCTAGGACCCAACAAACTATTTTATAACTTAGAAGAGGTATGCCGTAATCCAAGCTATAAAATATTTGAAGGTAGGTGAATGACGATTCACCAATTTCCACCAAGATAAACGAAATGTATTATTAGGTTTTAATTGGTTTTGAAACTCCTAGATCTTTGAGATTCATTGAACTTTTCAAAGGCATGTTTCAATCTCGAGTGTGCCCTTCAGGTTTTGTGACTGGGATGCCGAGGATCACAAAACAAGGTGTGAAGTAACCATGCAAATCACTTGGTACCCTTAATAAATTACCCCTCAATTGATGTGCCGGTTAACCACACACGCTCCATCGATACTATGATAAATATTAAGTCACCCTTTACCTACCTTGTTAAGTCCAAGTTAGTGTGCCGGTTAACCACACACGCTCCACTAACGACTTAGACAAAGTGTAAAGTGTAATTTCATGGATTAGCACCTTATTCACATTTTTCCTAAAGTAACTAAGATTGGGAATTTAATAAAACATTTAGTTACTTTATAATATTCATCATACTTTGAATGAGAATTAATAAGTCCTTGTCTTACCCGTTCGGCTAACGACCCTCCACCGATCAAGCAAGCGGTGGGTGAGAGTGGACACCCATTAAGTCACCATTTTATAGGCAACAACCTTATACCCACCTTATAGACCGGCTTCGTGAATGAGGCGTACTAGCGGTAAGACGACTTTGTTCTTATACATATATATATAATTATTAAATCATAATAATATAGGTATAAGGGTTGAATTTTAACTTTTAAAAATTCTAGGGGTTGGAACTAAAGTTTTAACTTAACTTTACTTGTTCCAAAACTTGAGGGCAAGTTTTGTAATCTTTCAAAACTTTTCATTTCTTGTAACTTATGTGTTTAATAGAGTAATAAAATAAGGACTTTTCATTTTTCTAACTCTTGTGTTCTTTTAATGGTTTTTTTAATCCAAGAGACTTTTGGTTTTCCATAACTTGAGGACAAGTTATGGACTCCATTAAAACACATTATGATCATGAATTAATCTACCACATAGGTTACAAATAATTCCTATGATCATCTAAACATCATAAGAACAAGAACATGAATATGAACACTTTCAAGAATCAAAATCACATTAAATCTTTGTAATTTTGATAATTTGTTGTTGTAAATGAGTTAGAAAAGACATTACACCTTCTAAAATAAGTTTTCAAGTACCAAAACATTTTAGGGTAATGATTCTAATCCATTTCCAGCAACACAAGTCGAAATTCTGCACTCTGTCGACCCTACTCGCCGAGTGCATAAACCTACTCGCCGAGTAGGTTGAAGATACACATGAACTCGTCGAGTCCTCCCCATGGACTCGCCGAGTCCATCAGTCAGACAGCAAGATTTTCGACTTTCTTCAACTTTTAAGCACAAATAACAAACAAACAAGCCTAGGCTCTGATACCACTGATGGGTTTTGAGCATTCTAACACTTCCTAAGTGTACATGCAACCCTAATAACCTTGGATCTATGTTTGTCTAATTATCATGCAAAGTTGAATTCCAAGGTTATATTCCTATCTAGCATACATGGGGAACAATTTTAACTTGAATCATAGATAGAATAACTTACCTTGTTGTTGCTTGTGTTCCTTGAAACCTTGTGAGCCTAGCACCCCAAGTGTGATGCCTCAAATGCTTCACACAACACCAAATGCTCTTGGAAAGACTCTTGAGATAACACACACTTCTCAAAATCGGCCAAGCCCTCTTGTTTCTTATGTCTAGCCGTTTTTGGTGGAGAATGGGATCCTTATATAGTGTTGACACATCTAGGGTTACACCATGTAAACCCTAATGTGTCATGACTCTTCATTTTCATGACCCATGGGTTTGTAACTCCCATGGAGCATCCATGGAGCATCCTATGGGTAGAACCCAACTTGATAATCCATGGAGCCTCTTAGCCCACTATACAAGATATGGATGATTTACACAATCAACCCATATATTTAATTAGTTATCCTTTGATCACTTAATTAATTCCAAATTAATTCTTTGATCAACTAATCAAATAATATTATTAATATATTAGAACTTATAATATATTAATAATCTCCAAGTGTTATTTCTCTCATTTAGTCTATCCAATTGCATGGTGCCATGCAACCCAAATGGACCATGCCGGGTCGGGTCAAGTACAAGCCCGAAATAGTTATGGACTTAGACACCTTATCCAACATCACATGCCCCCTCTGCATAAGCACTGCTACCAACCCGGATATCGATGCATCACCGTACACCACAAAATCCTCCATCCCTTCCGGGAGCGCGAGCACCGGGGCTTCCCACAACTTCTGGCGAAGTGTCTCGAATGAGGTCTGCTGCTTCGGACCCCAGGAAAAAGCGACACCCTTCTGGGTCAATTTGGTGAGTGGCACAGCGATCTTGGAGAAATCCCTGATAAATCTCCGATAATAGCCAGCGAATCCTAGAAAGCTCCTGATCTCAGTTGGCGATCTCGACACCTCCCACCTCATGACCGCCTCAATCTTGGCCGGATCGACCAATATCCCATTCTGGTTGACGAGATGTCCCAAGAATTGGACCTCTCGTAACCAGAACTCACACTTGGAGAATTTGGCATAAAGCCTCTCCGATCTCAGAACTCCAAGGATCTCACTCAAATGCTCCTCATGTTGTTCTCTAGATCTCGAATACACCAAAATATCATCAATGAATACGATCACCGACCGATCCAGCATCGGTCTGCACACCCTGTTCATGAGATCCATGAACGCTGCTGGGGCATTGGTGAGCCCAAAAGGCATCAACAGGAACTCGTAATGCCCATAACGAGTTCTGAACATTGTCTTCTGGATATCTTCATCCCGAACCCTCATCTAGTGATAACCCGACCTCAAGTCTATCTTGAAGAACCAAGACACCCCCTGCAACTGATCGAACAGATCATCGATCCTCGGCAATGGATAACGGTTCTTGACCGTCACCTTGTTCAACTCCCGGTAATCAATGCACATCCGGTGTGAACCATCCTTTTTCTTGACAAAAAGGATCGGCGCTCCCCAAGGCGAGCTACTCGGTCGAATAAACCCCTTCCCCAGCAGCTCCTGAAGCTGCAAGGATAACTCTTGCATCTCTGGTGGCACGAGGTGATAAGACGCCTTGGCGATAGGTGCTGCTCCCGGAACCAAATCGATACGGAACTCCACTTGCCTCTCGGGAGGCACACCTGGCAATTCCTCGGGAAAAACATCCGGGAACTCGCACACTATCGGAACCTCATCAATCAAACTTTGCCTCCCAGCGGCCACTCGCGTGTCCATCACATAGGCTACAAATCCGATGCAGCCCTGCTGCAAACTTTGCCTTGCCCTGGCAGCCGAACAAAACACTGACCCACATCAGGTTCCCTCGTCGTACACCGTAAGTATTCGCCCACTAGAGTCTCGTATCGTTACCAACTAACGCTCGCAGTCTATGACAACTCCAAATCGGCTCACCCAATCCATTCCCACTATAACACACACGTCCCCATCGCAATCGGGACTAGATCTATCGGGAACTCCACACCGAAGATCTCAAGGATACATCCTCGAATCACATCTGTAGCATACACCGCTCGCTCGTCACATATGGAAACTCTCAGAGGTCGACTCAACGCCTCTCAACGGATACTAATGTGCTGACTAAATGCCAAGGAAACAAATGACCGACTCGCACCCGAGTCAAATAACACCAAAGCAGGTACATAACTCACAAGAAAAGTACCTACACATATCATCATATAAGCACAACATCTCAACACAAAAAAATGATAAATACAAAATACATACCAGCCACAACACCGGGCGTTGCGTGGACCTTCTTTGCAGTCAACTGGAAAGCTCTCCCACGAGCCTTCGGAGCATCGGCCTTCACTGGTCGAACCTCAGTAACCCTAACAGCAGGCGCAAATCCCTGTGCTGACCCCTGATGCAACTGTGGACACTCGGCCTTCCGATGGCCAGTCTGGTTGCAATGAAAGCAAACCATAAATCCCTTGGGGCAATCCTTGGTGATATGTCCCTCCTTGCCACATTTGTAGCAAGAACCCGATCGATAGGCCCCCTCATGTCCCTTGCCACACTTCCCGCAAGTGCGACCCTTCTGGCCTCCAGTCCTCGAATCAGTGGACTTGGTCCGCTTGGCTACCGGCTGAGACTGAGCCGGCCGCCGATCCATCCACTGAGACTCGGCTTCCTCCCTGGCCTGAGTCTCCAACTCAATCTCCCTCTTCCGGGAATTTTCCTAGAGCTCAACAAATGTCTGGTATGTCGAGTTCGACACGAACTCCCGAATGTCTCTCCTCAGAATGCCCAAATACCGGCTCATATGTGCCTGCTTAGTAGACACCTGCTCAGGGCAGAACATCTGTTGGGTCGTATTTTGTTTTGTGTCTATTGGGCTCGTTAGTTAGTCTAATATGTATCTCCGGTATGGGACTGTCCATCCGTGAGTTTTGTAGGGTTTAGTATATATAGGTGCTTGCATGCATCTTAGAAAAGAGAGGACGATCAGTAACGATCAGAGATTTATTATTCAGCAAGTTTATCGTTCTTGTTTTTGTAACCCTAGAATCCTCTACAGCGGAAGTTCTTAGTCGAGCTCTGCTGAGGATTGAGAAATCTAATCATTCGACACATCTTGATCTATACTTGTGTTATTTACTGTTTTTTTACATTCAACACATTACCTGTTACAAACATCTAATCGATCATCAAGTTAGTTTATAACTTATCAACATCGCCCTCTCATGAAACTTCCTCGTAATCACAGTGATCGAATCAGTACCCTGCTTGAGGGTCAAGAACTCCTGAACCAATCATTCCCTCTCCACAGGGGGAACATACTCATCTCTGAACATGGTGGTCAACCTCTCCCAGGTCACCTCTGAGATCTCTGCAACTGTAAAGCTTGCCGTCATGAACTTCCACCAGTCCTTCGCTCCCAAGCGAAGCCGGTTCAATGCGAACCGAACCCTCAGATGCTCCGGACATGAACACGTGTAGTTCTTGTTTTTGTAACCCTGGAATCCTCTACAGCGGAAGTTCTTAGTCGAGCTCTGCTGAGGATTGAGAAATCTAATCATTCGACACATCTTGATCTATACTTATGTTATTTACTGTTTTTTTACATTCATCGCATTACCTGTTACAAAGATCTAATCGATCATCAAGTTAGTTTATAACTTATCAATTGGTATCAGAGTGGGAGGCTGTGTAATTCATACACATCTTTTCTGTGAAAGAGTTTGCGATTAGGGTTATTCCGCATTAACTAATATTTATTGAGTCGTCATTCCATAATTGACGTAACTCAACATTTATTTGTTTTGCCCTAATATTATCCATTACAAGTCTGATCTTTCAAACAGGTTAAACGATCAAGCATGAACGAGTCACAAATTTGGGAGGAAGGAAGAGCTGAGGGAATTTAGATCTCTTCCAAACGGCGGGAATGTCAAATTTGGGAACAACTCATACGACACAATAAAAGGTTATGGGATGATTACAAATGGAGACTTCACAATTAGAAAGGTTGCATATGTTGAAGGACTACATCATAACCTCATCAGTGTATCTCAACTTGTTGAAGGTACCGGTCTTAAAGTTTCGTTTGATGATGAGGGTTCGGAAATAATAGAGAAGAAAACAAAAAGAGTGATTCTCAAATTGGAGCGCAAAGGCGAAATGTTTCCTCTTAATCTCAAACCTATCAAAGGAAATCCAACTATCTGTCTGTTATCCAAAGCACACTCTGACGAAAGCTGGTTGTGGCACCGAAGGCTCTCTCATCTCAACTTCAAGGATATCAACAAACTTGTCACAGGAGGTCATGTTCGGGGTCTTCTATTACTCAATTTCGATCGAGAACATTTGTGTGTTGCGTGTGAAATGGGGAAGCAGAGTCGTCAAAGTAACCCATCCATCATAAACACTAAAGTCGTTGAACCACTTGAGTTGATTCACATTGACTTGTGTGGTCCATCATCTATCGAAAGCATTGACGGTAGAAAGTATATTCTTGTTATTATTGATGACTTTTCACGTTTTACACGGGTGTTCTTTCTGAAGCACAAATCTGAAGCAACTCTCAAGCTAAAGATGTT
Organism: Lactuca sativa; assembly: GCF_002870075.4. NCBI lineage: Eukaryota > Viridiplantae > Streptophyta > Magnoliopsida > Asterales > Asteraceae > Lactuca > Lactuca sativa. The sequence goes on along the minus strand of NC_056631.2, from coordinate 217,047,676 downwards.
CATCAAGCAGGTTGAAGTGCAGCTGAGGAAAGTCGTTCGCAACATCAGAATCGAAAATGGGCTGGAGTTCAAGAATAAAGAATTTGAAGACTTTTTAGCAGAAAAAGGAACCAGTCACAATTTCTCAGCTCCCTATACCCCTCAACAGAATGGGATTGTCGAAAGACGAAACCGATCTTTGTGTGAGGCGGCCCGAACCATGCTAAGTTTTGCTTCTTTACCTTTATATTTTTGGGCTGATGCTATTGCTGCAACATGTTTTACGCATAACAGGTCCTATCTCAATAAGCGTTTCACTCTTACTCCTTATGAGATCATCAACAACAGGAAGCCAAACGTCAAATTCTTCCATGTATTCTGCTCACGGTGCTTCATCTTCAACTCTAAAGAACATCGTAACAAGTTCGACGTCAAAGCCGATGAAGGAATTTTTCTGGGATATTCTCTCACTTCGAAAGCATACAGGGTTTTAAACAAGCTTTCGAGGAAGATTGAAGAAACGTATTATGTGACTTTCGATGACAGCTATGTCAAGAAGCTGAAGGCCACGGAAGAAATTGTTGGAGAAATCTTTTTCTCAAACAGGCCAAGTCACAGCCTCGATTGCAAATTTGTTTGAGCAGTTTATGGAGTTGTTCGATGAACCGGAGAAGGCTACTCTCTCAGAAGCTAATGCAGCAGAAAACAAAGTTGATCATCTGAAGCAAATCGTCTATGACGCTGCCAAACAACTGGGTGAAGGAGAATTAGTTCCAACTGAACCTTCTCACCACGGTGCTTCAGTTGAGGGGGAGAATCCATCTTCTTCAAATCAGCCAAGTTCACAAGTTGAGGGGGAGAACTCTTCTCCAGATGCACCCGAAAGCTCTACTGCACCGGAAGGTACTGCAGCTCCCGAAAGCTCTACTGCACCCGAAGGTAATGCAACACCCGAAAGCTCGACACCACCCGAAACTCCTGTAGCACCGGAAAGACAAGATACACCTGAAAGCTCATCACTCGAGGGGGAGAATGTAGACATGTTTTATGACGATGACAGTCAATATGAATTAGAAGAGATGGTAAATGCTGAATTAGATCCATCGCATGATCCAAATTACCCTCCTCTTGTCAAATGGACTAGAGATCATCCTGTGTCACAGGTTGTGGGTAATGTCTCTGAAAAGGTCCTGACCCGATCTCAACTGAAGGCAAAGCAAACCTCTCTATTCTCAAAAGTAGAGTTTTGCATGTTTAATTCTTTCGTCTCAAAAGTTGAACCAAAGACAGTTAACACTGCTCTTGATCACTCTGATTGGGTTCAAGCTATGTAAGACGAACTTAATGAGTTCGAAAGAAATAAAGTTTGGCGCCTCATTCCAACTCCTCAAGATGCCTCGGTTGTTGGTCTCAAATGGGTCTTTAGGAACAAAATGGACAAGGAAGGTAATGTGATAAGGAACAAAGCTCGACTAGTGGTGAAAGGATACTGCCAGGAGGAAGGAATCGACTTTGAGGAAACTTTTGCTCCTGTGGCTAGGCTGGAATCTGTTCGAATATTTCTTGCCTATGCTGCACACAAGAACTTTGAGGTCTACCAAATGGACGTAAACTGCGCATTTCTAAATGGAGAACTCGAAGAAACAGTGTACGTGGAGCAACCTCCGGGATTTGTCAATGAAAAATATCCGAATCGCTGCTATATTCTGGACAAAGCGGTTTATGGACTGAAACAAGCACCTAGGGCCTGGTATGAAACGCTAACCAAGTTTTTAAAGATGTCGAAATTCAAACAAAGTTTGGTTGACCCAACCTTCTTTCGTAAGAAGGAAGGTAACCACCTTATGATTGTTCAAATCTATGTCGATGATATCATCTTTGGCTCAACGAATCCTAGCTTAACAGCTGAATTCAGAAAGCTGATGGAGACTAAATTTGAAATGAGCTCAATGGGTCCTATTAACTTTTTCCTTGGTTTAAATATCAGACAGGGACCCGAAGGCATCTTTATTAACCAGGAAGCTTACACCAAGACTCTCCTTGCTAAATTCGGCATGATGGGAGACTCAAAGGTTAAAGTTCCAATGGCGTTCGACACCAAGCTCACTCCATCCTTGGATAAGCTAGCAGTCGATATTACGCTATATTGCTAGATGATCGGTTCTCTAATGTATCTTACTGCTAGCAGGCCTGATATAATGTTTTCTGTTTGTTATTGTGCTAGATTTCAGGCGAATCCTCGTGAACCTCATATGCTTGCAGTGAAGAACATACTCCGGTATCTCAAGCGAACTACCTCTCTCGGTCTATGGTATCCATCCAACTCAGGTTTCTTCGTTCAAGCCTACTCAGATGCAGACCTTGGAGGTTGTGGACTAGACAAGAAAAGCACCACTGGAGGCTGCCAATTCCTTGACGGGAAGTTAGTTAGCTGGCAATCTAAGAAACAGACTTGTGTATCTCTGTCTACCGCTGAAGCAGAATACATCGCAGCTGCCTCTTGTACATCTCAAGTGATTTGGATCCTAAGCCAACTCCGGGACTATGGACTCAATATGAAAAAGATCCCACTATATTGCGACTCTGAAAGTGCAATTAGGATATGTCATAACCCAGTGCAACATTCCAAGACCAAGCACATCGCACTGAGGTATCACTTCATTAAGGATCATGTGGAAGATGGGAACGTCGAAATTCATTTTGTTCGAACCACTGATCAATTGGCTGACATTTTCACCAAAGCTCTTCCTGAAGCATCTTTTAACAAAATTCTACAAGGGCTTGGAATGATCGAATCGGAGTCAGTACCAAAAATTACCTCTTAAGATCAAAAGTAAGAAGCGAAATAGACCGAACGTTCGGGTTCGGGTCTCTTGTATGCCGAAATAGACCGAACGCTCGGGTTCGGGTCTTGATCTGGTATACCGAAATGAACCGAACGCTCGGGTTCGGTTGAATCATCTGATCTTCGCCTATCACTCAAAGGTAGTTTTCTTGGTTGTAAATCTTTTGTATTAATTTTCCAAAATTCATTTATCTTATTGTCAAAATTCTTTTCCTTTCTAAACTTATTTTTTCGGGAAACCGAAATGGACCGAACGCTCGGGTTCGGTTCCAAAAATTTTCTCACCCGAAATAGACCGAACGCTCGGGTTCGGTTCCAAAGTTTTCTCAACCGAAATAAACCGAACACTCGGGTTCGGTTCCCACATTTTTTTTTGTTTGTATAAATTTTTTATGTCTTAATTTTTTTTATTATTTTCAAAAATTCCAAAAATATTTTTTTTGGCTCTTATTTTTTTATTATTATTATTTTATTTTTATATCTCGTTCTGGGTAAATTATTTCACTAGCTAAGTGTCCCTAGAAGCATGCTGTTGTATGTGTCTAAAGCCTCACCTGATTATGAATAATAGCCTTACTGACTTGGTATAAACAAACCTTGTCTTCCCAATTAGGCTCTCATATTTATTCTAATCATGAGCTACCTAACTCTCTTCTCACATGAGATAAGAGTTTTCTGCTTGGTCCTATTTTTATAGCAGAGGTACTTTGGTTTCTTTACACCATCTACATTACATTTCTCCATCACATTCGCTTCACAATCGTAACCCTTGAGACTCTCAGAAATTACCACTGAGGTTTATGGTTACACAATTTCTACGTTTATGATCTTAGCTTCGTGCCACTACGTGCTAAGTGAAACCCAAAATTCAATACCTATTATGCATTGACGGTGAACAATTAATTTGCTCTAGCTTTCACTAATGAATTGGCGGACATATTCATGGTGGTACAACTTGAAATCTCTATTTTTTTCTTTTGAGTGATTCCTATGAAATTGTTAAGTCCAATAACATTTCTTCCCTTGGGATCCAGTTTTATTTTTTTTGAGATTTCACACATATATTAGTTTAACTTGCCAATTAAATTATCTCCACCCTACTTGTTCAACAGACTACACCGGTCTCACAAGTACTTCGTTCAATTTCTGTCTTATATCAAGATTAGGAATTCTGAATCGAAGCGAAAGCCACCCTCATAAGCCAAATTAAAAGAAGCCTTTCAACACTTCTTAATAAGTTTCTGATCATTATTCAACAGGAAACCACACAAACACTTTAAGGTCTCTCTTGACTTTAAAGGAAGAGATTCGTGCCCGGGATCCATTGTTTCGTGTCTTTATTGACATCACATAATCCTTTAAAAAGTGTCGCTTTATTTCCTTTTCTTTTACACATTTAGCACGAAAATCTTTTTGATTTTCCAAAATTCAAGTTTCATTAATTTCAAGGCATTTTAATTGGATTGGTTGTTTATTAAAGGCTGTGGTTAATATTGATCCACGTGGGGATTTTACTTTAAAAGATACCGTTTTATTCTAGAGAGATAAGATGACGACATGATGACTCAGGCGGGAGTCCAATCGATTTGATTTCAAACGGCGCAAGAGGGAAAGTGTGCGAATAGGAACCGTGTCATCTCCAAACGGCGCCTGATGGGAAGGCGTGTAATTAGGGCCTGACATTCTCTCTCATGCGTGATCATCGGCTACGCCAACTGTAACGCGTCAGTCACCTCCGAAAAACCCTTCGTTTTTCAATCGAAGATTTGGGAAGAGTTTTCTCTCTCCTTTACCCACATTATAAATGGCAACATGATCCACCATTTACCTCTTTACTGCGCCTATATTTCCAGAGAGCAAAAAATCCTTCAATCTTCACTGTTCATCATCTCTCCCACTTTCTTCACAGCAATGGCAGATTCTTCCTCAGTTCACGCAACATCTCACATCCTGCCCATTCGCCCACAACAGAGTTTGATCATCGATCTCACTCCTCAGGTGTACGATGCGTTCATGTATCCCATTATTGAATGCCTGAAGTATTCCTCCATCGCTCCTGCTCTTACCAGGGCTGAAGCTGTTCCAATGGAGTTCCTGTCTCAAATCTTTGCCACAGCACACTACGACAAGGTTGTTGACAGGATTTTCTTCGATGTCTTTGAGCACTAGGCGTCGATTTCAAAGTAGAGGTTTTGCTCGTTGCTAGGGTTTGACGCTGATTCTTCAATGGTAATCCGGAAACCATTCCCATGGGTCATCTGTTCAACATGTTCTACAACATGGGGTACACTGAGGTGCTTACTACGGTGACGAAATTCAAGAAGTCGTGCCTACCCCCTCAGTGGAATGGGATGTTCACTGTTCTTTTCAAAGGCTTATCACAAAGAAGTGTCGGATCTGATGGGGCCAGTCGTTTATTTCTCTCCATCATGTACGGGATCTACAATGGCATCAACATGGACTACGGGTCAGTCCTATGGCAACAACTTATCCAGAGTCTTTCTTCGACCTCCCGGCACTCAGAGATCTCTTATGCCAGGTTCTGGACTATTGTCACGAAATGGGTGATGGACAAGTACCACGTCCCCATCATCGCTGGTGCTCCAATGTCTTTGATTGGTACTTTCCATACCACGAAGATCATTGTGTCGGATGCTTCCAAGTTTCCCTTCAACGGGTCTATCCCGGAAATGATGTATGGTGATGTTCTGGCTGACAGCAGGATTATCAGGACGTACAAAGAATTCAAATGTTCTGGTCCGGGGGTCTTACTCCAGAGATGCTAAAATCAATCCATGATGCTGACAAGCCTGCTGCTAGAGGCAAGAAGGCTGATAAGGGAAAACAAGTGGCAAAGGGAGCGAAAGGCCCATCTCCCAAGAAGAGGAAAACCACCAGGGCTGCTCAGTCTCCACAGCAGAAGAGGAGAAAAACTCAACCGAGGCGAAAGCTGGTTATCGCTTCATCCTCAAGCGACTATGAGGAAGAGAGTTCTGATTCTGAAGGCTCTCCTCGTGGTAACACTCCACCACGATCTCCAACCCCTGAAGTTCATGTTTCTCCTTCTCCTACCTCCTCTCCACCTGTCACAATACCTCTTTCTATTCCCCCCATAACTTCTACCACTCAAATACCACCTACTTCTATCCCAATACCACCACCAATCTTTACCGAAGCAACAACCACCACCACTGCAGATGTTGGAACCAACGTATCTGATACGGGGGTTCATACTGATGCACCAAAATCCACCTTAGCACCCGAACCCACACCAACTACCGAACACACCACCCAACCCGAACCTACATTTACTACCGAACCACCAGCTTCACCACCACCATCTTCTCCTGCTCACGCATCAGAGGAAGAAGAACCACTTCTTGGCGGGGAGAATATGACTTTTAACTCCGTCTATTATGGTCCGTTTCAAGTACAGAGTGATGATGATGACGACGATCCTATCACCAAAAGGCATCTCAAGGAGCTACATGATAAAATCGACTCGCTCATCGCCTCCTCTTCAACTTCTCAGTCATCCATATCTGAAGCTGCAATTCAGAAAATTGTTGACGCTTTCTCCAAAGCTCAGCAAGTTTCCCTTGATTCAGCCACCGCCGCCATAGATGCGTCAACCAAAGCCTGCCAGGCCGCGACCGAAAAAGTCGATAAACTATTTACTGATGCCTCTTCACTGTTGAAGTCTTTACAGGAAAGTACTGAAGCCACCAAGACTACGCTGGAACCCATCATCAACCAGTTGGCTACATCAGTCGCTTCTGAGCTGAAGTCGTTTGCTTCCCTCAGACAGTCTATTTCAGACGATAACTCTGCTTTCCGAACAACTATTGAAGAGCGTCTCTTAAAACTTCAAGAAGATTTGGCTGCCGAGAACACTGTAATGGATGTTCTTGCAAGGAAAACTATAGCTCTGAAGGTCAAGAGCATTCAACTCTCCAACTTTCAACAGGAGATTGAGTCTCTTCGATCTGAAAGAGAGGTGGTAAAATCATGTGTTTCGGATGTCCACTCTGCTATCTCAAACATCCTTGAAGCACATGATCCAATTCTCAACTACACTGTGAGGCGTGACCTTGCAGAGAAGCTCGCTCCCGCCCTCGCTCTACTCAGCAAAAATCGAAGGGCTCCTTGATTTCGTGTCCATTCCGAAACAAGGGGGAGAGAAGGAAACTATGTCTCAATCACCTCCTACTTCAACAGCAACACACACAACCGAACCTCCTCCAGTAGGCCAAGCCTCCGGTTCCGGTGTGAAAGAAAAAGGGAAAAACATTGATGAGGAGAGTGAAGATGACGATAAAGAGACAATTGCCGAGATTTTGAAGCGACAAAGTCGAAACAACGAGGCTGACATCAGTGCTCGTGTGGCTAGAGAGGCTGAAGAATCCGAAAGGAAACAGAAAGAAGCCCACGACCTTCTTGAGAGAAGGAAAACTCTTTTTCCTTCCTGGACTCTTGAGAGGCTGATTAAAGAAGCCATCGACACACCAAGTATCTTGTGGCTGGAACCTGTGATCTCTTTAGATCGTTCCAATACTGTCGACTCACAGTTTGACATGGCACTGACCCGAAAGGCGTTTATCTTTCATGCCTTTTCCAACATTTCAGAGTTCCCTCATCCTCATCCACAGGTTGATCGGGACTTAATCGAATTTTATCTGAAGGCTGCTCAACCCCAATATCAGACTTGGAGCGCTCAGAAAATCGTCAATGTTCGGGTCCTGAAGCCGTACAGGGAAGGTAACTTCACCAATGTTCGCTTCAAGGTACTTCGGGGATCTGCCAAGACCGAACATGCCATCTCACTTGCAGATCTTCCCAACCTTAATCCCCATGATTGGATTATCCTGCACAACATCCTTCTTACAAACGAAGCTGAATACGGTCCGATCATCGACAATTTTAAGAGGATGCTTGTTTGTTACATCATGGAAGTTGCGTTGATGGATCAGGAGATTGCGAGCGTGTTCAAGAAAAAGCCTATCATATCTCCTCTTGGCTCTGCCAGTGATCTCCACATGATGCAGATGGGGAAGATTGACCCGAAGAGAAATTCTGTCATGTTTGTTGGGTTTTGAGCAATCTAACACTTCCTAAGTGTGCATGCAACCCTAATAAACCTTGGATCTATGTTTGTCTAAATACATGCAAAATAATAATTTTCCAAGGTTCATAACCTATCTAACATGGCATGGGGTACTTTTAAACATAAAAGAATTAGATAAGATTACATACCTTTTGATGATGAGTTTGATTCCTAAGGAGTTTGAGGGCCAAGCACCAATAGTGTGAATGCCTCAAATGGAATCACAAATCACCACAAACTCTTGGAAAACTTTGAGAGAGTGTATACACACATAAAAATCGGCCACACACACAAAACCACACTAGTTCACTAGTTGCCATTTCATGCTCCATAAGCATGCTTATATAGTGTGCATGGTTAGGGTGAAACCCTAATAACCCATGACCTTTCCTTTCCAAGGATCCATGGGTTAAAAGCTCCATGGATCATCCATGAACTTCCATATAAGCCTAGACCATTAACAAATGAGTGTTAGCCCACACCATATAAAACCAATAGCCTATAATCTAATTAGTCTTCCTTTTAATCTCTAAATTAATTCATAATTAATTTAAGACTAATACTAATTAAATAACATAACTTCATATTAAAATATTATAACTTATAATATATTAATAAACATATGTGTATAACTCTCATAAAATTATCCATAAATAGTTCGGGTGAGATGCAACCCAAATGGACCATGCCGGGTCGGGTCAAGTATATACCAAATAAGTTATGGAATTAGACACCTTATCCAACAGACTCCCACTTGGATAAGTCTAATAACTATATTTGCGTATGTTACTTCAGGAACCAACCAGCAATCGTAGCTCTCGAAAACTCTGTTGAACTATGAAGCGCCATTTTAGATAAGTGATCGTATAATCCTCTGTTCTCATGATATCAGCCGGACAAATACATGGAACAACGTCGTACTTATTGTCCAGCAGTTTGTTTCCCGATTTCCGATTTGTTTGACAAAGAACTTAATCGAACAGATCAATTTAGTTCTGACCGGCTGGTACATAGGTCACAACAAAATCATCGAGGGGCCGAGATATCGCTTCTATTTCTAGAAGGAACAGATAAACTTCGACTCATATGCTTGTTCTACTACTTGTTGAATTGTACACAAAGGCACGTTTTATAACATCAAGTTACTGATGCGTTTACGTGCAATCAATGCACAACCAACTCATTGGTAACAGCTCATATCTCTAGGTTTGAAGATTTATATGATATTACCGTCTCACGATCACTCGAGATAAATTCCATGAAGTGATACAGGTGAGCGTGGGTTTATTCCAATACTCATAACTTATGAGCACTCATGAATGTTGTAGCAACCATTGCTATGACTAAACCCATTTAGCCATCTACAAACTCGATTCATGACAGTCTTGATTCATACCTACTTCCAACATATGAACGACTGTGGAGTGTTTAAATAACTTAGTCATTCGGAAAGAATAACCTAGCTATTTTGGAAGTCAAAACATGCAAAGTGAAACACAATAATAATCGAATCCAATATGGTCTCAGAAGCCTTTTGAATATAAATAGAACCACCTTTTATTTATCACCATATTGATTACACATTATTCATTGTATAATGTTTCAAACAATCAACTTAAGACTCGAATAAAAACAACAGTCGTCCCATGCTCCTGGCATGTACACTTTGTTTTTCTAAACAATAGTTATGCCATACTCCAAGTATGCACACTATGTTTGTCTATGATCCTTACATTGTGATGTAGATCAATTGAACATGATTCCATTGATACTCATTTCACAATCCCAAATCCTTATTGTAAATGTGAGAATCCCCGATTCCTATCATTTACCAAAAAATCTGTTAGATTTTAAACTTTTATGCAATGTTCCTCTTGTAATGATTATGCACAAAGTCACCAAAACCTTGTCACTAGCCATTACAGAGTATTCCAAAGAAGGTCAACGTCTATGGAACGGAAGTCTCATATTCAAAGTACATTTTCTTTGAACATCCTTCTTGCATTAAGGTTTTCTAATCTTACATAGATTGAATAACTTCCACCTATGGAGACATTTCCATAGTCCCATTTTGACTATCACTTCCGAACAAGAGTTACTTCTTTTCAGAATATGTCAATATGGTCCTTTCCGACATCATACTTCCAACTTTCCCTGAGCAACCAATCTTTGGCGAACCTCAGATCGTCCTCGACAATTGTTTAATCACTTTAGTCATATCCAGTTCTAGACTTTTCCCCTCTCAATGCCTTAAGCATTTGGAAAATTTACAAATATGAATATTATAGCACATGCAATCGATCCTATATCCGAAGCATATGGGACACGATTCATGATGTTTGACATAAAGACATGATACTAGACAAGTCTTCTGCTACAATATTTTTTAATTTGCCATATTTTCTAAATTTAACTATGAAGAGGGATGCCGTAATCATAATCGAATTTTGAAAACGCAATATATATAGAATTTCTTCAAGTTGAACCATTCCAACATAAAATTCATGTATATATTATTGACTAAAGATGATTAAAATCTCAATCTAAGCTTTAGAATTGAAATGAAGTATAATTTCCTCTCCCTTAATTATAGCAATACAACTTTTCAACCCCTGCAACTTCACGAATTGAAACTTTGTTTTCTATAATTAACATTGCTAACTTGCAACAGTAAACGTAATAATCATGCTCCCACTAACATGATGATTATCAGCATAACACTTATGCTCCCACTAGCTCTGACATATTTCTAGAAATTTGCTGGACTTCTGAAATTTAGATTCTTACACCCTTTCTTAGATAGCTCACATGTGTTTCTAAACAATTTTCAGAACTATGAAAAGGGATGTCGTAATCATAGTCTCAATTGCTTAGTCATTTGCCATTTCTCACAAGTCCATGTTAGTGTGCCGGTTAACCACACACGCTCCACTAACGACTTTTGAAAATGCAAATAACACAATTGATATCTACGTAAAATCTACTTAGTGAAAGCGTTTCCTCACCATCATTTTCATGAATCGGAGAGAAACCTTATGACACTTCGATTTTATAGTGTATGAGTTCCTATCCATGTGAATTTGTCAAAACCATAATCACAAGATAAGGTTAGTGACAAATTCAGCCTTACATGGATTAAACTTGTTCAATCTTAGTTTCTTGTCACCTTGGTAGCACAAGGCCCACCAATGCTTCCAAGTTGAACTCTGATAACTCACATCAAAATTCAACTTATTTGAAGTAGGTACATAAATAAGAATTATGTCAACACGATAGGTTGCAAACCTTAAGTCGTGTGCTAGTGATAAATTACAGGCTTTACTCTTGATTAAATTTTGAAACTCTTTTAGGATCTTTAAGGCTCCCACTGTCCCCTTGACATATAAGTTTCCCCAGTCAAGAGCCATTCCTTGACAAAACAAATATTCAAGGGACAGTGCGGATTCTTATCAAGACTAACACTTCACACAATTGGTCTTAGTTGGTCTTTGTCTCATCCAAGACATCACAACTTACCAATCTCAAATGTACAAGAGTAGAAAACATTTTACTCTTACATTTGACTAGTGTTAATAAATCTTCCTTTATGTCACTCAAAGTTACAATCTTGGAGTATGACTCTAAGAATTGTTTTGGAACAAAGTATGACTCATCTTCTTGATTTTAACCAATCCAACAATTCAAGACCTCTCTTCTTAGCCATAACAATGCACTAAGACGTCCTTAGAGTACGAATTTGTGATATGGTTTCATAATCATTAAGATGATCATGAAATATGATACTAAATTACTCTCCCATCCTTTCAGATTTGAGAAACTTTTATCTTTCTGCCTAATTTGATTCTTCTCATTTGTTTTGTCATACATTGTAACCTTTCCAATGTTACAGAATTATACTTAACCTCATAAGTATAATCATATTTACTAATCTTTAGTAAATCATGACAAATCAATCTTTGTGGTGGACCTTGACCAGCGCACACCCAGTGTACCTAATTCCTTAGTCCTTCAATTGACTCACATATACATGTGATCAAAGAATTAGTCTTAATTTTCAAAGATGAAAATTCTCATTCATCATACAATACAACTTGTATGATTCCAAGTTTCTGTCCAATTGAAACTTGGGTGATGAAAAACTTTCTTCATTCGGTAAATTCAGACACTACCACAAATGAAGGAATCAAATCCACTTTCCAATATTGCTATTACTGGAAACATAGAAGCAACAATTTTCCACAGATGCCATTGTAAGGATATTTTTAAAATAAATAAAATTAAAACGCTTTTTTTCTTTTATTTTAAAACTTTGCGGAAAAACTTATCCTTACAATCCACATGAAAACCTTGTTGTTATCTATTCATAAGCAATATATTATAACTCTTAAGCAACAGCTCAAAATTCTGATTAGCGAACCATGCGATCGAAACCCACCTTCGCAATCAGAATCAACATATACTTACTTTAAGCTTCCTATTTGATTCTTAAAACATCAGCATGTGACCCATTCACATTATGTAATAAGAATCTCCAAATAGGAACTTAATAGAGTTAGACAGTGGACTTTACCCGAAGTAGAGTCAAACCTCTTGACTTGATCAACCTTATGACCTTTCAGGCAAATAGGGCAGCTTCACAACCAATGCCCCTTCCTTTGGCAACAAAACACATGGACCCTTTGGTAATGGCACATGAGACTATATCAGACTCAGCCTTTCTCTTTACCATTTGGTCAACCGAGTTGACTATGGCCGATCCTTTTCCATTGGGAAGAGAAATCCTTTTCTAGATATCCAATGCTACCATTGTCAATGTCCATGTAGACTTGGGAAGTTGTTCTTTTAATCTAATTTGCTTTATTGGTGTTCCAAATCATTGCTGGTTCCACAACACCAAGCAAATAGATAACATCATTAAGGGTCATGTCATAGTCTTCCTCATAGTAGTCCCAAAGAGACTCACTATGTTACTAAGAAAGTGATTGAACATCCAACTTTCACGAGACTTTGACACCCAACTCTCCCGGCTTGTCAATATGTGACTTTATCTCCAAGATGTCTGCACACATAGACTATGCTTGCCAATAGGGATTGAGTGACTTTAAACTTTTTAAGAACTTGTGGGTGAGGGAGAATAATTGGAGGAAGTGAAGCATGATGTTGAGGGACACCATCTTCAAGAGATTTGGGAAGATCATAGTTGTCTGAACCAGACATCTATAATGGGAGAAAATCAAGTTAGTTGATTCAAAATCCTTAATATAACACTCAATATGAAATATTAAGGCTAGGACCCAACACAATATTTTATAATTTGGAAGAGGGATGCCGTAATCCAAGCTATAAAATATTTGAAGGTAGGCGAATGACGATTCACCAATTTCCACCATGAAAACCGAAATAATTTATTAGGTTTTAATTGGATTTGAAATTCCTAGATCTTTTGAGATTCATTGAACTTTTCAATGGCATGTTTCAATCTCGAGTGTGCCCTCTCAAATTTTGTGACTGGGATGCCGAGGATCACAAAACAAGGTGTGAATAACCATACCAATTCACTTAGTACCCTTAATATTATCACCCAATCAATGTGCTGGTTAACCACACACGCTCCATTGATCTATGAAAAACATTAAGTCACCCTTCGTGATCCTTACTAGTCCAAGTTAGTGTGTTGGTTAACCACACACGCTCCACCAACGACTTGGTAAGGTACAAAGTGTGAATTCCATGGGCTAGCACCAAATTCACATTTTTCCTAAAGTAACTAAGATTGGGAATTAAATAAAAAAATATTTAGTTACTTTATAATAATCATTATACTTTTAATGAGGATTTAAAGTCATTGTCCTACCCGTTCGGCTAACGACCCTCCACCGATCAAGCAAGCGGTGGGTGAGAGTGGACACCCATTAAGTTGCCATTTTATAGGCAACAACCTTATACCCACCTTATAGACCGGCTTTGTGAATGAGGTCTACTAACGGTAAAACGACTTGTTCTTATACATATATATAATAATTAACCATTAATGTTATAAATAGTATAAGTGTTGAATTTTAACTTTTAAAATTCTAAGTGTTGGAATTAAAGTTTATTAAAGTGTGTGAAACTTTTCCAAATTCCAAAACTTGAGGGCAAGTTTTGAAACTATTCAAAACTAATTAATTCCATGATTTATGTGTTTAAAGTAGTTTTAATCCAAAAACTCTTCAAGTTTCATAACTTGAGGACAAGTTATGGAAGACTTTAAACTAATAAAAGAATTACTTTTCTTTATTTTATAACTTATGGAATTAATTAAGGTTACACTTTATTTATATATTTATTAATGAAGTGACTCTTGAACCTCCATAACTTAAGGACAAGACTCTTCATCTTTTGTAACCATCCAAAACTTTTCATTTCATAACTTATGAATTAAAGGTTCATAAAAATGAAGACTCTTCATTTTCATGTAACTTATGTGTTTAAATGTGTGTGTTAAAGAAAAGTGACATTTGGATATCCATAACTTGAGGACAAATTATGGACTCCATTAAAACACATAAATGATCAAGAATTAATCCTAAACAATTCAGCAAATAATTCCTATCATCTTCTAAATTCATAAGAACATGAACATGATCATCAAAATTTCAAGAATTATATGAACACATAAAAATCATGGAATTTTGATATATGCTATTGTAAATGGATTAGAACAACCATTACACCAACTAAAACAAGTTTTAAAACACCAAAACAGTTTAGGGTAATGTTTCTAGTCCATTTCCAGCAGCAAAAGTCGAAATTTTGCATTCTGATCATTCTACTCACCGAGTGCACGAACCTACTCGCCGAGTAGGATGAATTTTGCCTAGAACTCGGCGAGTCCCCCCATGGACTCGGCGAGTCCATTAGCCAGACAACAACAATTTCAACCTTTTTGACTATTTTGCATCAAGTATCAAACAAGCAAGCCTAGGCTCTGATACCACTGTGGGGTTTTGAGCAATCTAACACTTCCTAAGTGTGCATGCAACCCTAATAAACCTTGGATCTATATTTGTCTAAATACATGCAAAATAATAATTTTCCAAGGTTCATAACCTAACTAACATGGCATGGGGTACTTTTAAACATAAAAGAATTAGATAAGATTACATACCTTTTGATGATGAGTTTGATTCCTAAGGAGTTTGAGGGCCAAGCACCAATAGTGTGAATGCCCCAAATGGAATCACAAATCACCACAAACTCTTGGAAAACTTTGAGAGAGTGTATACACACATAAAAATCGGCCACACACACAAAACCACACTTGTTCACTAGTTGCCATTTCATGCTCCATAAGCATGCTTATATAGTGTGCATGGTTAGGGTGAAACCCTAATAACCCATGACCTTTCCTTTCCAAGGATCCATGGGTTAAAAGCTCCATGGATCATCCATGGACTTCCATATAAGCCTAGCCCATTAACAAATGAGTGTTAACCCACACCATATAAAACCAATAGCCCATAATCTAATTAGTCTTCCTTTTAATCTCTAAATTAATTCATAATTAATTTAAGACTAATACTAATTAAATAACATAACTTCATATTAAAATATTATAACTTATAATATATTAATAAACATATGTGTATAACTCTCATAAAATTATCCATAAATAGTTCGGGTGAGATGCAACCCAAATGGACCATGCCGGGTCGGGTCAAGTATATACCAAATAAGTTATGGACTTAGACACCTTATCCAACAATGTTTACCAGGAACGAAGGACAGAAATGTCTTTTCGCCTTGGTAGACAAACATCTCTACACCACTGCCTATTTGGAACACGTTTTGGGGATCATCCATCGATGCAAGCAGAACACAGCGGATGATGTTAAATACTTTGATGATATGATTCAATGGTACATTCGGTTTAGACAGACTATCATATCGCTGATTTCACGTCTGTTTGATACAACGAAGAAAGTTCCCGCTGCTGGCCCAAGCAAGAAGAAGAAGTAGTCTCGCTCCAATTTGACGCAAAGGGGGAGATTGTTGGGTCGTATTTTGTGTTGCGTCTATTGGGCTCGTTAGTTAGTCTAATATGTATCTCCGGTATGGGCCTGTCCATCCGTGAGTTTTGTAGGGTTTAGTATATATAGGTGCTTGCATGCATCTTAGAAAAGAGAGGACGATCAGTAACGATTAGAGATTTATTATTCAGCAAGTTTATCGTTCTTGTTTTTGTAACCCTAGAATCCTCTACAGCAGAAGTTCTTAGTCGAGCTCTGCTGAGGATGGAGAAATCTAATCATTCGACACATCTTGATCTATACTTGTGTTATTTACTGTTTTTTTACATTCATCGCATTACCTGTTACAAACATCTAATCGATCATCAAGTTAGTTTATAACTTATCAACATCGCCCTCTCATGAAACTTCCTCGTAATCACAGTGATCGAATCAGCACCCTGCTTGAGGGTCAAGAACTCCTGAACCAACCATTCCCTCTCCACCGGGGGAACATACTCATCTCTGAACATGGTGGTGAACCTCTCCCAGGTCACCTCTGAGATCTCTGCAACTGTAAAGCTTGCCGTCATGAACTTCCACCAGTCCTTCGCTCCCAAGTGAAGCCGGTTCAATGCGAACCGAACCCTCAGATGCTCCGGACATGAACACGTATAGAAGCATCCCTCAATATCAAGAATCCATCTCATCGCAGCGATCGGATCCTCCATCCCATCAAACTCAGGTGGCTTCATGTTGCTTATCTCCCGGAACAACAACGAGTCACCTCCCCAAGGCCTAGCAGCAGCCACAGCTGCTGTAGCTACAACGGTTGCAGCCTCAGTCACCGTACTCGCTCATCCAAAGTCTCAATCAGTGTGGTCTTGATAGACCCAAACATCTCTGGAATGTCGGCCCTAATCGCCGCCACCACCTTATCGTGGATCATCTGACGAAGCTCCCCGTCACTGACACCGCTCGCCTCAGGTCTGTGGCGTGGCCCTACCATGATGTCTCTGAAATATAACATAATAATATCAAATACTTGTTTGAGCATGCTCGCACTTGATAACTCGACCCTACTTGTTCCTTAGTACCCAAAGGATTCTTACTTAGAGTGCGCACTGCTCTGGTGTCTTCGGTAGTACAGGCCCTTATACTACCGCGTACACCACATCAGTATTCATCCTAAGTCCTCCTCCTTGGATCCCAGATCACAAGTGCTCTATATCTCACTGGCATAGGCTACCCTTCGGTAGACTTCTTATCAGCCCCTCACTGCTACCTACTTGCTCTCAAGCATCACATAGCAGCACAATCCTTCCTAGGCTAAGGCATCACAAAATCATGCCACTCTAGTCCTAATATGAATACCTATCCAGCTCTAGCATGCATAATATAACATATCATATCTCATAACACGTAACGTAAGGGCATTTTGGGGATTCACCATTCGGGCGCTGGCTGACCGTACACACTGCTCCACTCTGGTCGTCTCAAAATCTCTTGCTTTTTAGAAAAATTAGTTTTACTGTTTGCAAATTTTCTCAAATCCTCAGTTTGAGTTCAGATACGCCCGAAGGTGCATCCGAATCCCTCAAACCAAGGCTCTGATACCAACTTGTAACGACGTAAATTTTCAAAACATTTTTTTCATTTCCTTAAAAAATATTTTCATTCAAGACAAAACCATTAAATCCAATGTAACATGGTCATTATACAAAACATATCAAATCCCAAGATCAAACATTTCCAAATCCACCTGTGTGTGTACGAGTCACGCCGGCGACTTCCCACGGTCCTCACTAGTACTTGAAACACATTACACATAAACACTGTAAGCAAGAAGCTTAGTTAGTTCCCCAATATACCACTTACACACATACGCCTTTCCAGGGCAAACTCCACACGACCTTCCGGTCCATGTGTCTCAGGGGACTTCCGTCCCAACCCGGTAAACCTTCCGGTCCTACCCGTGTCGACCTTCCGGTCCATAATTCCCTGACCTTCCGGTCCACATCATAATGCCTTCCGGCCCATATCAAGCATAACATACATTTCACATACGTAACGCATACAATACATGCAACTCATAGCATACAATGCATATATCTCATAGCATACCAAACCTTTCGGTCACACATGGGTACCCTTCCAGGTACAGTATAGTGAGAAGACTCACCTCGAGTAAATCTCGGAAATCTCGGACTCTGTGAAATAAGATCTAGCCACAGCCTAATCATAACAAACACTTCTCATTAATACATTTGCCCAAGGATAGACTCTTTCCTTTCCTATCATTCTCAGAAGGGTAAATGCCCATTTTACCCCTCTCATGGCTCAAATACCCAAAAGTTGACCAAACCCTATAAGTCAAAAAAAGTAAACCTTCTGAGGTACACGACGCGTACCAGATCTGTACGCTGAGCGTACCCGGAGGCTCACAGAATCGGGGTATGCGGCCCTTTACGCCGCACGTACTAGGATTACGCCCAACGTAACTCCCAACTTTCTCCTCCTTTTCATTCAGGTCTTAATCAGTTAAGACTGGCGTCCAAAATCCAGATCCGACTTCTCTAATATGACTTAATCCATAAAGTTGGTGACTTTAAGCCTTTGCATGGCTGTGGAAGTCACCAACACCCAAAACACTCCATTTCCAACCTTAAAAGGTCCATATCTCATGCATGAACAACCTTTAGCAACCAAGACTGGATTTTTATCACATAACAACACTAAATGAGCTAGTATGAGAAAGATCTCGGCTTCTATGAGCTCAACCAGTCAAAAAGCTATGAACTTGGGGACCAAAAACCCTAAAACTTCTCTCTACAAAGCATGAACAGAAAAGATGCAAAGGTTGAAGCTTTTTACCTCCAAATGAAGCTTCTTTCACTGCTAAACTCGGATCCAAAAGATTGAGCTCCAACCCTTCCTCTTCCAAGGCTAACACTTTGCTCCAAATGGCCAAGAACACAATACAAGGCCATCCTAGACACTCCCTTGCTATAAGAACGAGATTTAGGGTTTTGAAATGTTAAAGCTCTGGAAAAGGTGGCCAACAAAAGAGCCTTAAGGTTGCTTAAATAGGAGGCTCAACATATTAGGGTTTTTCTTTTGGGCCGGGTACGCCCCGCGTACACATTGGTACGCCCAGCGTACCTGGCGACCCTTCCCGCTCAAGACGTGGACGAGTACGTTGAGTGTACACCCCAGTACGCCCCGCGTACTCGCCAACCATGCATTTCCTTAACAAGGGCCAAAAGTGCACATTGCTCAAAGATGAAGGTTCAAAAGGTATACCTGATTTTTGGGATGTTACAATTCTCCCCCACTAGAACCAGACTTCGCCCTCGATGTCTCATGCTGCGAACAACTTCGGATGTTGCTCCCGCATCTCTGACTCCGGCTCCCAGGTCAGCTCGGACCCTTTCCGATGCTGCCACTGGACCTGCACCAGGGGCTCTTCCTTGTTCCTCAGAACCTTGATCTTCCGATCCAAGATTGCGATCGACTTCTCAGCATAATTCAGAATCCCGTCCACCTGGATATCCTCTAATGGTACCACTGCCGACTCGTCGGCTATACACTTCCTCAGCTGCGACACGTGGAAGGTATCATGAATCTGGTTCAACTCCGCTGGTAGCTCCAAACGGTAAGCTACTCTGCCTACCCTCGCGATCAATTTAAATGGCCCAATATACTGAGGCCCCAACTTGCCCCTCTTCCTGAATCGAATCACTCCTTTCCAAGGAGACACCTTCAGGAGTACAAAATCCCCAACCTGAAACTCGAGCTCGGATCGTCGCCTATCTGCATAAATTTTTTGGCGACTCTGAGCGGTCAACAACCTCTATTTTACCCGATGTATCTGCTCTATCATCTGAAGCACTATCTCCGTACTACCCATCACACATTGCCCTACCTCACCCCCAATAAATGGGAGTCCGACACCTCCTCCCATACAACAGCTCAAAGGGTGGCATACCAATGCTCGAGTGATGGTTGTTGTTATAGGAAAACTCAGCCAGGGGAAAACAACTTTGGGTCCTTAAGTTGTTTGAGCTTGCCATGGGGTTGAGACTTCAGATCTGAACAGTATGAGGTCCTGTAGGCGTAAAAATTCAAGCTTAATCAAGCTATTGGCCAGCTTTTATGCATTAAACCCACTATAGAGATTATTTTGGCATTTTGAGCCCTAGATGCCATGCATTGATGTAAATCTTGCAGCTTTACGTGATACTTCATCCTTAGAAGGCTAGATCTAGAGTATAAGGCCTTAGTTTTGCTTAAAAACGTCTGGATGAGAGAATGGAATGAAGCGTCGACGAGTTGATGTCCCAACTCGACGAGTTGGCTAGTGTTTTCCCTGATAGTCTGGATGCGTTACAAATCGACGACTTAGTGAGACAACTCAACGAGTTGAGTTTTCCCGATACTTCAGAGAAAACGAAGGAACTCGACGAGTCGCATAGATGCACTCGATGATTTGGGTCAACATGGACTGTTGACTCAAGTTTTGACTTCCTTTGACTTCTTGGATTTTGGTTAAGACATGAATTATGGAGACCATGGAGGGGTAAAATTGTCTTTCACCCTTTCTGAGAGTTAGAGAAGGGGTTAGCCTAACCTTTTATATTTGTGGTTATAAAGTGTTAATTAGAGATGATTATGATATGTAGGCGAAGTCTAAATCGTTCGTGGGGTACGAGACCTACTTTCTTACTTACGAGGC
Organism: Lactuca sativa; assembly: GCF_002870075.4. Lineage (NCBI taxonomy): Eukaryota > Viridiplantae > Streptophyta > Magnoliopsida > Asterales > Asteraceae > Lactuca > Lactuca sativa. Next base: position 217,027,022 of record NC_056631.2, on the reverse strand, counting down.
GAGTCTTCTCATTATACTTACATGAGTGGTAATACTGCATGACCGAAGGGTCTTATTTAAGTTATCGGCTGGAGGGTCTTATGTGCTTATACTGAGTTATGTGATATTATGCATTTTGTCTTTGTGATTTATGCTATATATTATTTTATGCCTTACTGTGTTAGGACCGGAGGGTCCAAACCGAGTTGTGAGACCGGAGGGTCTTCATTGAGATATAGGACTAGAGGGTCCAACCCGAGCTGTGAGACCGGAGGGTCCACACCGAGATGCATTTGTTGGATTTGTGTCTAAGGCTGTAACTATATTTGGTAAGTACTTGACTCGATTGTGCATGGTCCTTTTGGGTTGCCTTCACCATAGCAACTTGATAGGGTGATTTAGAGAGAAGAGATATTATTTATATATTATAAGAATAATATATTAAAGGAATAATTATATTATTTGATTAATATAAGTCATAAATTAATAAGGAATTAATTTAGTGACTTAAAGAGATTAATTGAATAAAGGGGTATAAACTGTCAAATGTATGAAAGTTGTATTTTGAGCTGATAATCCTTATGGATATAGGGTTGGACGATTTTAGGGATATGGATCATCTAGAAATCCTCCAAGGCCTTATCTGGGAAGGGATTTGGATTGCTTTGAGGCTAAGTTATCCAATTAGGGTTTAAAGGTGAAACCCTAGGAGCTCATAGTATAAATAGACCCATAAGGTTGAGGAAATCGACCACCCTTGTGTTTGGAGAAACCCCAGAGCCAATTTCCCTCTTCCTCATCTCTCTCAAGTCACCTTCTTTCTAATTGGTGTTTGTAAGCCATTAGAGGAGTGACATTTGTGACTCTTAGCTCCAAGAAGAAGAAGGTTTCAAGAAAGTAACTCAAGGTATCATTCTAGATCTGTTTTCATATGATTTTGTTCTTAGATCTTGCCATGAAAGTCTTGGAATTGTTGCATGTTTAATTAGTGAAACCTAGATCCAAGCTATAGGGTTGTATGTGCACATAGGTAAAGTTCTTATGTCTAAAACCCATCAGTGGTATCAGAGCCATGATTGGTTTCAATTGAATATGATGCTTAACTGTTTTACTTGCTGAAAATCATTTTTCTTGCCCTTTGTCGACCCAACTCGGCAAGTCAGTGTTTGGACTCGGCAAGTCCCAAAGCTGGGCTCGGCGAGTTCGAGCGTCAGACAGAGGAAAATTCGGGATTTTGTTGCTGTTTTGTCTTGGATTGATACCTAAATCGTTTTATTATGTAAAAATCTGAATTTTAATTTCATTTAATGATTATCCTTGACATAAATAAAGATAATTTCAAATCTTTTAAATATTGATTATTTATATGATAAATATTGGACTATTTAAGATTATTTGGTAATTATCTAATGAGTAAAATTGGATTAGGTCAAATATAGATAATTAAGAAATTAATTGTTTAATTTGAATTATTTGTTATTTGATGCCCATTGTTTTGAAAAGTTCAATTTCTATCCCGAAGTTTTGAAATTTGAATTTTGTGATTAATAGTTTAATTTAGAAGAATTTATATTTCAACCCCTAGAGTTTTACAAGTTTAAAACTCAACCCTATACTATTATATTATTAAAAGCTTAATATATATAAGTAAAATTAAAATGCTAGTCTTACCATTAGTAGGCCTCATTCACGAAGCCGGTCTATAAGGTGGGTATAAGGTTGCTGCCTATAAAATGGCGCTTAATGGGTGTACACTCACACCCACCGCTTGCTTGGCCGGTGGAGGGTTGTTAGCCGAACGGGTAGGATAGGGCAACTCTCTCTCCTCATTAATAAGTATAATAAACACATAAAGTAACTAAACTATTTTTTAAAATTCCCAATCTTAGTTACTTTAGGAATAGTGAATTGATGCAATCCCATGAAATTTCATTTTGCACCCTTGTTAAAGAAGTTAGTGAAGCGTGTGTGGTTTACCGGCACACTAATTGGTTCTAAGCAAAGGTGGAAAAGGGTGATTCATTGTTTATCATAGCTCGATGGAGCGTGTGTGGTTTACCGGCACATCGAATAGATGATTATAACAATGAAGGCACCATGTAGATTTGCATGGTAATTCACACCCACTTTGTGATCCTCGGTATCCCAGTCACAAACTACAGGGGCATATCGAGATTTAAACATGCCATTGAAAGGTTCAACAAATCTCTAAAATCTAGGAATTCTCAATAAAACTTAAAGTTATGTTTTCATGGTGAAGAATTAGTGAATCGTCATTCACTTACCTCCAAATTATTTGCATGATTGGATTACGACATCCCTTTTCTAATATGTGAATAAAGTTGTTAGGTCCTAGCCCTAATTTTTCATTTGGGTGTTTAATTAGGGATCCAAATTCTAATCAAAATTTTTCCTTTCTATTTGTAGATGTCGAACGCAAACAACGCTGCTGCCAACTCATTTACCTTAATAAGTCTTTGCCAAAAGGTGACCTTCGATGGTACCAACTCTAGCGAATGGATAAGATACATTCGCACCATTGCACGCTTTGAGGACACAGAGTATGTCCTCGACAAAAAGTTCGAGAAGGTCAACCCGGAAATCGCTACTCCCGAAGAGATGGCTGTCTTTGACACACACGAACGTGATGCAACGAAAGTACATTGCATCATGATAGCCACTATGAACCAAGAATTCCAAAAGTCCTATGAGGACATGTATCCGTATGAAATGCATCAAGACTTGATGGAGAGGTACCACCAAAGCGCGAGGCAAGAGCGCTACGAGATCATCACAAACATGATCACCGCTAAGATGGGAAATGGAGAATCGTTGACTGTGCACTTGCAAAAGATGCAACGATATGTTGATCGTCTTCACAAGTTAAATGTTAACTTTGGGGAGGATTTGGCCATCAACATCGTCCTTCATTCCTTGCCTTCATGCTACAACCAATTTAGGATGACCTACCACATGAACAAGGAAGAGGTCACCCTAAGAAAACTCCAAGGACTCCTTAGGACTGCTGAGAGCAACCTAAAGGACAAGTCTGTTACACCATCTCTCGTACCAACTGCTGCTCCTGTTTTGGCAATAGGGCAGGGAAGGGGCAAGAAGAGGAAGGCTCCTTCAAAGAGCCACCGCAAGGGAAAGTCCCAAGATGGTTCCTCCTCTAGTGGGACCAAAGTTGATCCTGCTAAACCCAACCCTAACCTGAAGGAGGCAGAATGCCATCATTGCCACAAGATAGGGCATTGGAAGAGAAGCTGCCCGGAATATCTGCAAGCCGTCAAGGAGGGAAAGATCAAGCCATCTTTTGCAGGTATATACACAATTAAATCTAGTAATTCATCTCACACTATTTCTTGGGTTCTTGATACAGGATGTGGTTACCACATTTGTTCTGATTTGCAGGCACTAAGAAGAAATAGAGATGTGGAGCAAGGAAGAATAAATCTTGTCATGGGAAATAGAAGATCGTCGCCTGTCACCAAGATTGGAGTGTATTCTTTAGTGCTTAGGAATGGATTAGGTCTAGATTTAAATAATTGTTGCTACTCGCCTGATATGGCAAGAAACATCATTTCATTTAATGGTTTTTTTAGACAAGGATTTAGATATTCGTTTAATAATATGAATGGTTCTATATATGCTTATCTAAATGGTTTTTTTGATACTTTAAAGCAATGCCTTGTAATGGAATTTATGAGACGGTTATGGTTGTAGATAACCTAGGAAATGATGTGTTGTGTATAGATTCTTCCAATAGTATGTATAAGGCATCTTTGTGGCATTGTCATCTTGGACATGTCAACAAGAAGCGCATAGCCCAACTCCAAAAGGATGGAGTGTTGGAGTCATTCGACCTTAGGGAAGATGACATGTGCGAATCTTGTTTACTTGGAAAGATGACCAAGTCACCCTTCACTGGCACTTGTGAGAGGAGTGAGGGTTTATTGGATCTCATACATACCGATGTATGTGGGCCCTTTAGATCCACCACAAAGGATGGAAACCGCTTCTACGTGACTTTCACCGATGATTATAGTAGATATGGGTATATTTACTTAATCAAGCACAAGTCTGAAATGTTTGAAAAGTTCAAAGAGTTCAAGAATGAAGTGGAGAATCAATTGGGCAGGAAAATCAAGATGCTTCGATCCGATCGAGGAGGAGAGTACCTAAGTCTTGAATTCCACGACTATCTCAAGGAATGTGGAATAGTTTCACAATTAACGCCACCTAGGACACCACAGTTAAATGGTGTGGCTGAAAGGCGCAATCAAACCTTGTTGGACATGGTTCGTTCTATGATAAGCCGTGCTTCATTACCTATCTCATTTTGGGGGTATGCCTTAGAGACTGCCGCCCATATCCTTAACCGAGTCCCTACAAAGAAGGTTACCAAAACACCTCACGAGATGTGGACAGGGAAAGCTCCCTCGTTGGCACATATCGAGGTTTGGGGTTGTGAAGTTTTCGTAAGACAAGAAACTCATGACAAGCTCGAACCTCGTAGTGATTGATGTATTTTCATCGGCTACCCGCAGAAATCCTTTGGATAGCTCTTCTATAGACCGAGTGACAATGTTGTCTTCGTTGCGAGGAGAGGGGTTTTCCGAGAGAGAGAACTCATAAGCCAGGGAGACAGTTGGAGGAAAATCGATCTTGAAGAGATTCAAGAATCGAGTGAGGAAGGAACCTCTACCGTTGGCGCTCAACCCGAGGAGGAAACTCCGGTTGAAACAATTGACAAGTCATTACCTCTTAGACGTTCCGAAAGAGTTAGAGTTCAACCCCAGTTTTATGGTTTTCATATTACTACTGAAGGGGACACGTATATTAGTGATGGTACACTAATAAATCTAGATGAACCTAATTGCTATAAGGAAGCCATGGCAGGCCCGGAGTCTGCAAAGTGGAAAGAGGCGATGGACAGCAAGATTTAGTCCATGTATGACAACTAAGTTTGGAATTTGGTTGACAATGTGCCCGGACATAAGACGGTTGGGTGCAAATGGATCTTCAAGAAGAAGACCGACGTGGATGGGAATGTGCACACATATAAGGCACGATTGGTGGCGAAGGGTTTTACTCAAACTCCCGGAGTTGACTATGATGAGACCTTCTCACCAGTTGCGAAGGTAAAGTCTATTAGAGTGATGCTAGCTATTGCCGCATTTCATGATTATGAGATATGGAAAATGGATGTCAAGACTGCTTTCCTTAATGGGAAGTTGGCTGAGGATGTTTACATGGCTCAGCCAGAGGGTTTTGTCGATCCGAATCATCCAAATAGACTGTGCAAGCTTGAGAAGTCCATTTATGGACTTAAGCAAGCATCTCACAGATGGAATCTTTGCTTTGATGAGAAAGTCAAAGAGTTTGGATTTATACGAAGCGAAGATGAATCATGTGTATATGTCAAAGCCAGTGGGAGCATAGTTATCTTTATCGTTTTGTATGTCGATGACATACTGCTCATAGGAAACGACATCCCGACTCTACAGGAGGTCAAGTCCTGGCTCGGGAAGTTTTTCACTATGAAGGATCTCGGAGAGGCTTCCTATATTTTTGGAATAAGGATAGTGAGAGAAAGAAGTAAGAGACTAATAGGACTTAGTCAGAATACTTACTTAGATAAGGTACTAAAATGTTTTAGTATGGAAAACTCGAAGAAGGGAGAACTACCGATACAAAGTAATACCAAGTTGAGTAAGACTCAAAGTCCGAGTACCGAGGCCGAGATAGCTAAGATGAGTCGAGTACCTTACGCTTCCGTAGTTGGCTCAATCATGTATGCTATGACTTGTACTCGACTTGATGTGGCCTTCGCTTTGAGCATGGTCAGTAGATATCAAGGGAATCCTGGTAGAGCGCATTGGATTGCGGTAAATAACATCCTTAAGTACCTTCGGAGGACCAATGAATGTTTTCTAGTCGTCAGAGGGAGTGATGACTTAAAGGTACAAGGGTACAATGACGCCAGTTTCCAGACCGATAGGGACAACTACCGTTCGCAATCAGGATGGGTCTTTACCCTTAATGGAGGAGCGGTAACTTGGAAAAGTTCCAAACAGGAAACTGTAGCTGATTCAACGTGCGAATCAAAGTACATTGCAGTGATCGAAGCGTCAAAGGAGGCAATATGGTTGAAGAACTTCATTGGCAATCTTGGATTTGTGCCTGCCATAAAGGAGCCCATGGAGATTTTCTATGATAATGAAGGAGCGGTTGCCTTGACCAAGGAACCGAGGGATCATGGTAGATCTCGACATATCGACATAAAATATCACTTTATTAGACATCAAGTAGAAGAAGGACACCTCTTGGTTAAGAGGATATCATCAGAAGATAACCCAACAGATCCGCTTACAAAGGGACTGAGCAGGGTTAAGCACTTGCAGCATGCTAGGAGTATTGGGCTGAAGGATGATATTAGTTTAGATTAGATAGTATTAGAAACATGTAATAGATAAATGTAATTGACATTTGATGATTAAATAAAGGAGTATTATTTATAGGTAGTGTTACTGTCTTATGTTAATTGTTTAGCTATTGTTTCACTTTGCATGTTTTGACTTCCAGAATAATTGAGTTTATTAAGAGTAATCGAATTATTCAAATAGTCCACAATCGTTCATATGTTGGAAGTAGGTATGAATGAAGATTGTCGTGAATTGGTGTGTAGATAATCTAAATGGTATTAGACATAGCAAAGGTTTGCTACAACGTTCATGAGAGCTTATGAACAAGTTTTGAGCATTGGAATAAACCCGCGCTTGCTGGAATCTCTTTGGAGTGATCGCAAGACGATAATATCATATGTTCTTAAAACCTAGATATATGGCTTATTATTTACTAATTGGTTGTACATTGATAATGCAAAACCGCATCAGTAAATTGATGTCATAAAACACATTGTTGTGTATAGTTGGTTAGTCGATAAGTAAATGCATATAAGTCGAAGTTTATCTGTTACTTTTATCCTAAGAGGGTAAAAGCGATATCACGGCCGCTTGATGATTTGATTTGACTTATGTGTCGGGCTCGGTCAGGACTGAATTGATGTGTTCAATTAAGTTCTATGTCAAATAAATCTGAGATCGAGAAAATAGTTCCTAGACGATGAGAATGACTATGATTCATGAAATTGTCTGCACGATATCAAAACAAAGGGTTGTACGATCCCTTATCTAAAGGACAGGTTACTGATAAGATCAGAGTTGACAGCGTCTTTGAGAGCTATGATTGCTAATCAGATTGTGTTTGCGTTTATAGTTACTAGACTTATCCAAGTGGGAGACTGTTAGATTAGTGTCCAAGGCTGTAACTATATTTGGTAAGTACTTGACCCGATTGTGCATGGTCCTTTTGGGTTGCCTTCACCATAGCAACTTGATAGGGTGATTTAGAGAGAAGAGATATTATTTATATATTATAAGAATAATATATTAAAGGAATAATTATATTATTTGATTAATATAAGCCATAAATTATTAAGGAATTAATTTAGTAACTTAAAGAGATTAATTGAATAAAGGGGTATAAACTGTCAAATGTATGAAAGTTGTATTTTGAGATGATAATCCTTATGGATATAGGGTTGGACGATTTTAGGGATATGGATCACCTAGAAATCGTCGAAGGCCTTATCTGGGAAGGGATTTGGATTGCTTTGAGGCTAAGTTATCCAATTAGGGTTTAAAAGTGAAACCCTAGGAGCTCACAATATAAATAGACCCATAAGGTTGAGGAAATCGGCCACCCTTGTGTTTTGAGAAACCCTAGAGCCGATTTCCCTCTTCCTCATCTCTCTCAAGTCACCTTCTTGCTAGTTGGTGTTTGTAAGCCATTAGAGGAGTGACATTTGTGACTCTTAGCTCAAAGAAGAAGAAGGTTTCAAGCAAGTAACGCAAGGTATCATTCTAGATATGTTTTCATATGATTTTGTTCTTAGATCTTGCCATGAAAGTCTTGGAATTGTTGCATGTTCAATTAGTGAAACCTAGATCCAAGCTATAGGGTTGTATGTGCACATAGGTAAAGTTCTTATGTCCAAAACCCATCAGCATTAACGAAGGGTCCATTTTGAGCTATAGCCATGAGAGGCTTATTATTTGTGTATATGGTATTTTGGAGAACTCACTAAGTTTCGTCTTTACCGTGTTGTGTGATATGTGTTTCAGGTACCTCTCCGGATCGTGGGAAGGCGCCGACTTGATTGTACACACCAATTAGAGATTATGTTTTTGAGGATTCTGGGATATTATCAATAATTTTTTGCCTTATGTTTTGACAACTTACACATTTTGTGGTTTTTGAGAAATGTGATATTGGGTTTTACGTGATTTTAAAATTGAAAATTTAAAGTGTTACATGTTGGTATCAAAGCCTTGGCTTGAGGGATTCAGATGTACTCCCGGGTATGTCTAGACTCAAACTGAGGATTTGAGAAAAATTTCTAAAAAGAAATGATTTTTCTAAAACAAGTAAGAGTTTTAAAGAGAAAACAAGCAGAGCAGTGTGTACAATCAACCAAAGCCCGAACGGTGATTTCCCAAAATACCATTACTTGTTTATATTATGAGATACTTACGAGATATTAGAGTTGCATGCTAGAGTATAGGCTAGGTATTTTAGAGATTAGGGCTAGAGTTGCCTGATTCATGATGCCTTAGCCTAGGGAATGCTATTGATTAATATTATCTACTACTTTCTCTGTGTATGTGCTAAGTAGGAGTACCTAGCAGGAACCTCTTAGAAAAAGTCTTGAGTTGAGAAGTAATCTATGAGAGATACCTAGATGAGCATTTGAGAAGTCTACTGAGATAGTAGTTTGATATCCGTGAGGGATATAGTACTTGTGAATTAGGATCGTAGAAGGAAAACTTGGGGCGACTACAAGATTAGTGTGTAAGGTAGTATTGGGCTCGTACTACTGAAAGCACCGGATTTGTATGCATCCCAAGTAAGAACCTTAGGATGCTAAGGAGCATGTAGGGGTGGGTAATCGAGTGCGTGTATGTTTGAGCTAGTCTCTGATGATTTTGTGTTTGTGTTTCAGAGACACTATAGTGATTACCCGCAACAACCCCGGGGGTATTAGTACCAGTGACGAGGAGATCCGCAGGATCATTGCGGAGGAGGTGTCCGCAACTATCAGAGAGGCCATACCAAAGATGTTCGGGTCTATTAGGACCATGCTGATTGAGATGTTTGATGAGCGATATGTTGCTGTCACGGAGGCTGCTGCTGCCGCAGCCACCGCGGCCAAAGTTGCTGCTAGGCGACAACGAGGTGACTCGTTGTTGTTCCGGGAGTTCAGCAACACGAAGCCACCAGAGTTTGATAGGACACAAGAACCGATTGCTGCCTTGAGATGGATCTCCAACACTGAGGTGTGTTTCTATACGTGTTCATGCTCGGAGCATTTGAGAGTTCGGTTTGCACTGAACCAGCTTCGCTTGGGAGCGAAGGACTGGTGGAAGTTCATGACGCATGACTTTACTCCTATAGATCATGCTGCAGTGACTTGTGAGAGGTTTACCCAGTTATTAAGAGATTTTCCCCCGTTGGAAAGGGAACGTTTAGCCCATGAGTTTTTGTCTCTCAAGCAGAAGACCGAAACCGTGACAAAGATTATGAGGATGTTTCATGAAAGGGCGATGTTCTGCCTTGAGAAAGTGTCTAGTGAGCAGGCTCATGTGAGCTGATATTTGATCATATTGAGGAGAGATATTCTGGAGTTTATGGAGAACTCGTCTTATCGGACATTGGCTGATTTGCAGACCAATTCCAGGAGGAGAGAGATTGAGCTGGAGATTTAGACTAGAGAGGAGGGAGAGCAGCAGGGGAGGGATAGGAGACCAGTGCAGTCGCAGTCGGTGATGAAGTGGGCTAAGCTCGTTGATTCGAGAGCTGGAGGCCAGAAGGGCCGCACTTGTGGCAAATGAGGTAAGAGTCATGAGGTGTCTTGCCGAGCGGGGATTTGCTACAAATGTGGTAAGGAGGGCGTATGGCGAGGGACTATACCAACGGATTTTCGGTTTGCATTCACTGCAACCAGACGGACCACCGAAAGGACGAGTGTCCTCAGCTCACTCAGGGATCAGCCTAGGCTTCTGCTCTTGCTGCTTTACGTGTTTCTGATGGCCGGCCGGGGAAGGCCGAGCCTCCAAGAGCTCGTGGGAGAGCATTCTAGTTGACTGCGGAGGAGGTCCATGCAACTCCTTATGTTGTTGTTGGTACATATCTCCTTATTTATGTTATTTTGATATTTGTTTATGCTTATATTGTGTTGTATATAGGTACTTTTCTTGTGAGTCGTGTGCCTGATTTTGTGTTATTTGACTTGGGTGCGAGCCGATCTTTCGTGTCTTTATCCTTTAGTCGTCATATTAGTGTCAAACGTGAGACGTTGAGTCGACCACTGAGGGTTTCTATAGCCGATGAGCATGCGGTTTTTGCCACTGATGTATTCAGGGGATATGTATTAGAGATTTTGGGTGTTGAGTTTCCAATAGATTTTGTGCCGATAGCGATGGGTGATGTCTGTGTCATAGTGGACATGGATTGGTTGAGCCGGTTTGGAGCTGTGATTGACTGTGAGCGTGTGAGCATCAGATGGTGACCATACGAGACCCTAGTTGGGCAGTACTTACTGTGTATGGCGAGGGGACCATATGTGGATCAGTTTTATGTTCTGCCGCCAGGGCGAGGCAGAGTCTACAGCAGGGGTGCATGGGATTTTTAGCATATGTGATGGATACCAGAGTTGCCACTAAGAGGCCGAGTTCTATCTTCGATGTTCCGGTAATGTGTGAGTTCCTGAATGTTTTCCTCGAGGAATTGTCGGGTGTGCCTCCCGATAGGTAGGTGGAGTTCCGAATCGATTTGATTCTGGGTGCGGTGCCTATTGCCAAGGAACCTTATCGCCTTGCGTCGCCTGACGTGCATGAGTTATCCTCGTAGCTCCAGGAGCTGTTGGGGAAGAGTTTTATTAGACCGAGTAGCTCACCATGGGGAGCGCCGATCCTTTTTTTCAAGAAAAGGATGGTTCACACCTGATGTGCATCGACTACTGGGAGTTGAACAAGCTGACGGTCAAGAACCGTTATCCACTAACGAGGATGGATGATTTCTTCAATCAGTCGCAGGGGGCGTCTTGCTTTTTCAAGATTGATTTGAGATATTGGTGTCATCAGATGAACGTTTGCAAGGAGGATATCCAAAATATGGCATTTAGGACTCGTTATGAGCACTACGAGTTTGTGGTGATGCCTTTTAGACTCACCAACGCCCCGACAAAATTCTTGGACCTCATGGACCGGGTGTGCAGGCCCATATTGGACAGGGTGTGTAGGCCCATGTTGGACATGGCAGTGATCGTGTTCATCGACGACGTTTTGGTGTACCCGAGGTCTAGGGAACAGCGCGAGGAGCATCTTCCGGAGATTCTTGGAGTATTGAGGATGGAGAGGCTTTATTCCAAATTCTCTGAGTGTGATTTCTGGTTATGAGAGGTCCAGATCTTCAGACACCTCATTAACCAGAATGGGATTTTGGTCGACCCGGCTAAGATTGAGGCAGTCATGCGATGGGAGGTGCCGAGATCCTCATCTGAGATCAGGAGTTGTCTGTGTCTGGCAGGCTACTATCGGAGGTTTATGAGAGATTTCTCCAAAATTTCCGTTCCTCTCACCAGATTGACCAGGAAGGGTGTTACTTTTGTTTGGGGGCCCGAATCGCAGGCTTCATTCGAGACTCTTCGCCAGAAATTGTGCGAAGCTCCAGTGTTATCCCTTTCTGACGAAGTGGAGGACTTTGTAGTCTACTGTGATGCATCTATATTAGGGATTGGTGCCGTGTTGATGTACAGGGGACATGTGATAGCATATGCGTCTAGGCAGCTGAAGCCTCTCGAGACGAGGTATCCCACCCACGATTTAGAGTTGGGGCGGTGGTGTTCGCCCTAGAAATTTGGCGCCACTATCTTTATTGTGTGCGGTGTACTATATACACGGACCATAAGGGCATGAAGTACCTTATGGATCAGCCCAACCTGAATATGAGACAGAAGATGTGGTTGGATGTAGTGAAAAACTATGACTGTGAGATTTTGTATCACCCTGACAAGGATAATGTGGTAGCCGATGCCCTGAGCCATAGAGCAGTGAGTACCTCGATCTGATACGTGTGCATGAGGATGACAATGATAACTCTAGTCTCAGATACCAACCGAGAGGCCCAGGTGGTGGCCGTGAGACCAAAGAACCGTAAGAGAGAGCGGGTAATTGGGCAGATTTTTGAGTTTGAGACAGATAGTCGGGGGCTTATGACCTTCCACGGGTGGATATAAGTGCCATATACGGGTGGTGCTCGACGCATTTTGATTGAATAGGCCCATAGGTCAAGATTCTGGATCCATCCGGGGGCCACCAAAATGTATTGCGACTTAAAAAGAGATTATTGGTGGCCCTGTATGAAGAGAGATGTGGCATGGTATGTCAAGAGATGGTTGACCTGTCGTCAGGTCAAGGCGGAGCACCATCGTCCCCATGGCCAGTTGTAGCCTTTAGAGATTTCCTTCTGGTAGTGGGAACATATTTACATGGATTTTATTACCAAATTACTGAGGACCGCGCGAGGTGTCGATGTGATTTCGGTGATTGTAGTTCAGTTGACGAAGAGCGCTCACTTTCTATATATAAGTGAGAGCTCTTCTACGGAGAAATTGGCCGAGATCTATGTGTTCGGTTTTGAGCATTCTAACACACATATGGTGTACATGCAACCCTATATACCTTGGATCTATGTTTTCTTTATTATACATGCAAATATCAATTTTCCAAGGTATCATCCTAACTAGCATATTATGAGTATAGACAATATAAAATATAGTTGAATGCCATACCTTTTGTTGCGGCTTGATTCCATGGACCCTAAAGAGCTTAGTGCCCCAAGTGTTGCACCTCAAATGGTTCACATAACACCACGAACAAATGGAATAACTTGAGATAAGATTGTTCAATCTCAAAATCGACTAGACCTCATGTGTCTATCACTAGTCACTCCTTAGTGTCAATTTCATGAGCTACGAGGCATCTTATCTAGTGTGCACATTAGGGTTACACCATGTAACAAATGACTTTCCATATTCCTCATGATCCGTGGGTTTTAACCTCCATGGAGTATCCATGGCTCACCACATGGGTTTAGCCCAACATGAGGAACTATGGATCATAAGCCCACTTTATAAGAATGAATGATTTACCAAATCATTCCCCATTTATTTAATTAGTCTCTTTTGATCACAAAATTAATTCCAAACTAATTCTTGATCAATATTAATTAAATAATATGATTTCATATTAATATATTAGAACTTATAATATATTAATAAATCATAAATATCCTCTTCTCACAAAAGTGTATGCAAATTGTTCCGATGCCATACAACCCAAATGGACCATGCTACTCTCTGGTCAAGTACATACCAATAGTAGTTATGGTCTCAGACACCTAATACAATAGTCTCCCACTTGGATAACTCTAATAACTATTATTGCAAGCATGACTCCAACCCGACTAGCAATCGTAGCTCTTAAAAGTCGTTGTCGAACTCTGATCTGGTCAATGACATGTCCATTAGATAAGGGATCATATATTTCTCCATTCTAGATATCGTATGGACTGAGACATGGATTGTTATCATTCTCTCTATCCATCTGCTGTTTCCCGATTTCCGATTTATGACGACTGACTAATTGAACATATCAAATCAGTCCTGGCCTGATGTCATCACTAAATCATCGAGGGGCTCACAGATATCGCTTTTATCCACATGGGGGGTAAAAGGAATGGATAAACTTCGACCCAAATGCTTACTTGTACTTACTCATCAAATTACACACAACGATATTTTTTATAACATCCAAGTTACTGGTGCATTTACATAAGTCAATGTGCAATCGACTCGCAACTACAACTCACACATCTCTATTTGAAGAATATAAGATACTATCGTCTCATGATCACTCGTGATAACATCCATGAAGTGATTTAAATGAGCGTGGGTTGAATCCAATACTCGAATCTTATTCCAGGAGCACTCATGAACACTATAACCACTTTATCCTAGACAAACTATAGACCAATTCTTGACGGTCTTACCTCAATACCTACTTTCAAAGTATGATCGACTGTGGATGGTTTGAATAACCTAGTTATTCGTGAAGTCAAAACATGCAAAGTGAAACACAAGAATAATACTAATCCTATATGGCCCCAAAACTTTCTAGTCATATTGATCACTCATTATTCATTGTATAATGTTTCAAATAATCAACTTAATACTTGAAATAAAACAATAGTCATGTCATGTTCCAAGCATGCACACTATGTTTGTCTAAACAATAGTTATGCTATGCTCCAAGCATGGATACTATGTTTGTCTATGATCCTTAATTTGTGAAATAGATCAATTGAAAAACATTTCAATGATACTCATTTCAAAATTCCAAATCCTTATTGCAAGTGTAAGAATTCCAAATTCTTGTCACCGCCATAATGTGTTAGATTCTAAACTATCATGCAATGATTCTTTTGTAATGTCTAGGTGCCAAAAGTCACAGAAACTTCACCAATGCTATTACAAAATATTCCTTTGGAGATTGTTACAAGACAATTTCATGGAAATGAAGTCTCAAATTCAAAGTACATTCCTTTAAACATCCTTCTTGCATAAAAGTTTCTAACTTTCTCATCTATTCTTCAACTCCCAATATGAAACATTCCATATTTTCCATACGACAACTCATTAGTAATATACTCTAGTCTATTCATAATAATGTCAATATGGTTCATCCATTACTATACTTCCAACTATGCTGAAGCGACCAATCTTCGGCAAACCTTAGATTTTTCCTAACAGTTGTTTAACCACTTTAGTCATATCCAGTTCTATTCCTTTTTCCCTCTTAATGCCCTAGACATTTGGAAAATTTAGAACACAAGAATATTATAGCATATGCAATCGATCATATACCTGAAGCATATGGGATACGATTCATAATGTCTAAGATTAAGATACAATACTTAATCAGTCTTTTGCTATAACTTTTTTTAATTTGCCATGTTATCACAATTCGAATTATGTAAAGGGATGTCGTAATCACAATAAGTTTTGAGAATGCAATTAACATTTCCATATATAGAATTTCGTTATGTTGAACCATTCCAACATAACATTCATATATATTTGACTAAAATTGGTTAAAATCTCAATCTAAGCTTTTAGATTTGAAATGAAGTATGAACTCCTCTCCCTTAATTATAGCAAAACAACTTTTCAAAACCACAACTTTGTGAATTGAAACTTTTGTTTTCTATAATTAATACTGCTAACTTGCAATACTTTCCATAATAATTATGCTCCCACTAGCATAATAATTATTATCTTACTAGCATAACACTTATGCTCCCACTAGCTTTGACATGTATTCATAAATTAGCTGGACTTCTAGAAATCAACACTTTGATGACTTTCTTACCAAAGTTTAGATTTCTTATATGAGATGCTTCGATAAGACTTTATATAGGCTTCTCAAACTCATACACCTTTCCTTAGATAGCTCACATATGTGTCTAAACTATTTAAGAACTTACAGCAATAAGTCTCCAATGTTTAGACCTTTTTTCCATTTCTCACAATTCAAATTATGAAAAGAGATGTCATACTCATAATTGAATATCAGAATGTAAATATCACAATTTCTATCTCCTTAACATCTACTAAGTGAAAGCATTTCCTCACCATCATTTTTATGAATCAGATAGAAACCTGATGACACTTAGATTTTATGGTGTATGTGTTCCTATCCATATGAATTTTCCATAACCATAATCACAAGACAAGGTTAGTAAGAAATCCAAACTCATATGGACTGAACTTGTTCAAGCTTAATTTCTTGCCAACTGGTACCACAAGGGCTTACCATTGCTTCCTAGGTTGATATGGAAACAACTGATAACTTATAGAACTCACATGCATAGTCAACCTAACTGGAATGGCAAAGAAACAAGAATATGTCAACACGATAGGTTCCAAACCTCAAGTCGTGTGCTAGTGTTTGAGAACAAGTTTACTCTTGATTAGTTCTTGAAACTTTCAAGATCTTTAAGACTCCCACTGACCTTTTGACATATAAGATTCACTTTGTCAAGAACCATTCCTTGACAAACAAATATTCAATAGTTAGTGCAGATTCTTATCAAGAAACACACTTCACACAATTGGTCTTACTTGGTCTTTGTTTTATCCAAAACATCACAACTTACCAATTTCAAATGTACAAGAGCAGAAAACTTTTACTCTACATTTTATAAGTGTTTTAAACCTTTCTTAAGATTATGTCACTCATGGTTATAATCTTGGAGTATGACTCTAAGACTAGTTTTTGGAACGAAGTATGATTCATCTTTTAGATTTAACCATTTTAACAAATCACAATTCCTCTTCTGAGCCATACAAATTCACTAAGATGTCCTTAAAGGATCAATTGTGATATTGTTTATCATAATCATTAAGATGATCATAAAACACGATACTAAATTACTCTCCCATCTTTTCAGATTGGCGAAACTTTTATCTTTTTGCCTAATTTGATTTTTCTTATTCGTCCTACCATACATTGAAACTTTTCCAATGTTCAGAATTATACTTAAACTTGTAAGCATAAGCATATTTACTAAAGTTTAGTAAATCATGACGAATAGTCTTATTGATCTTTGTGGTGGACCTTGACCAGTGCACACCCAGTGTACCCAATCCCCTAGTCCTTCATTTGACTTACATATACATGTGAACAAGTAATTAGTCTTTAATTTCCCAAAGATGAAGGTTCTCATTCATCACACAATACAAGTTGCATGATTCCAAGTTTCTATCCAACTGAAACTTGGGTGTGAGAATCTTTCCTTATTTGGTAAATATTGACACTACCACAAACGGAAGAATCCAATCCATATTGCTAACAATAGAAACATACAAACAATAATTTTCACAAATGCCATTGTAAGGAGATATAATAAAATAAAATAAAAATTTATTTATAAAATGCGGAAATAACTTTTTCTTACAATGCAATTACAAGTGAAAACTATTTTATTACACCTTTCTCGTTATCTATCATAACTCCTAATTAAACTTCTTAGGTAGTCAGGGCAACTTTGCTTTCAATGTCCCTTTCCTTGGCAGCAGAAACACATAGGCTCACATGGAATAGTCTCAGAACTGGCCTTTCTCTTATGATCAAAACTTTTGACCATAGCCAATTTCTTTCCTTTAGGAGAAAGAATCTTTTCTGGGATGTCCATGTCAGCTTGGGATGTTGATCTTCCAGTCAGATTTGCTTGAACATTGCGCCAAATCATTGCTGATTCAGCAACAATTAGCAAATAGGTGAGATCAATTAGGGTCATGTCGTGATCTGTCACATAGTAGTCTTTAATGAAATCACTATATGACTCAGGAAGTGACTGAAGAACCCAGTCAATAGCCAAATTCCTTGGGAAGACGATACCTAACATCCTCAGTCTATCAATATGCAACTTCATGTCCAAGACATGAGTACATATAGGCTTTCCATCTTTATGTTTACTATTCAATAGGGATTGAGTGATCCTGAAATTTTCAAGTCTTGGAGCTTGTGAGCCAGGGAGAATAATTTGAGGAGATAAGATTTGGGAAGACCATAGTTGTTTGAGACAGACATCTACAAGGGAGAAATTCAATTTTGTTGATTTAGTCCTTCAAATAACACCTAAATGAAATATTAAGGCTAGGACCCAACATAATATTTTACAATTTGGAAAAGGGATGCCATAATCCAAACTGCAAAATATTTGAAAGTAGATAAATGACGATTTACCAATTTCCACCACAAAAAACGAAAAAGAATTTTAGGTTTTAAGTGAATTGAAACTCCTTGATCCTTTGAGATTGATTGAACAATTCAATTCCTTATTTAAATCTCGATTGTGCCCTCCAAGTTTGTGACTGGGATGTCGAGGATCACAAACAAGGTGTGAATAACCATGCAAATTATCTTGGTACACCTAATGTTACAACCACCTAATCAATGTGCTAGTTAACCACACACACTCCATTGATCTATGATTAACATTAAGTTACCATTTTCCATGTACTTTCAATCCCGATTAGTGTGCCAGTTAACCACACATGCTCCACTAACGGCTTAACAAGGTGCAAAGTGCAATTTCATGGGTTAACACCATATTCACAATTTCCTAAGTAACTAAGATTTGGGAATTTATAAGTGTTTAGTTACTTTATATTTATCATTATACTTTTAATAAAGGTAGAATTAGAGTCCTATCCTACCCATTCGGCTAACGACCCTCCACCAGTCAAGGAAGCGGTGGGTGAGAGTGGACACCCATTAAACTGCCATTTTATAGGCAGTAACCTTATACCCCCCTTATAGACCGACTTCGTGAATGAGGCCTACTAACAGTAACAATGACTTTACTCTTATACATATATATATATATATATATATATATATATATATATATATATATATATATATATATATATATATATATATATATATATATATATATATATATTAAACCTATAATATTATAATAGTATAAGGGTCGAATTTTAAACTTTTAAAATTCTAGGGTTTGGAATTAAAGTACTCACTAGTAAAACTTTACAAATTCCAAAACTTGAGGGCAAGTTTTGAACCATTCAAAAACTTTTGGAATCCATAAATTATGAGTTTAATATAGGTTTCAAGAAAATAATTTTGACATTCCATAACTTGAGGACAAGTTATGGAGCTCATAAAACCATTTATGGGAAAAGAGTCTTCAAGTTTCTTTAACCTATGAGTTTAATGAATCTTTTAAAGAAAAAAACTTTTCATTTTCCATAACTTGAGGACAAGTTATGGAATTCATCAAAATCGTTTAGATAAAAAAATTTTAACAAGAAAAACAAACAATTTGTCTATGGTCTAAATTAAACTCATAAGAACAAGACAATTCACATCAAACAAATTTCATGTAATTATCCTAGCCACATAAACTAATACAAAACATGAAACTTTGACAATTATCTTACAAATTGGATAAGCACGATCATTACCACATCAAAAACAAGTTTATACGTTCAAAAACACCTTAGGGTAATGATCCTAGTCCAATTCCAGCCAAAAACATCGAAAATGTGCACTTAGGGGCTCCAAATCGTCGAGTGCAAGAACAAACTCGGCCAGTTGGATGAGTTTGTGCACGGACTCGGCGAGTCCATCAGTGGACTCAGCGATCCACTGTCCAAAACAACAAAAAATCAAATTTTACAGCATTTCCAAGCAAGTAGCATCAAGTATAACTGAAAACAAGCCTAGGCTTTGATACCACTATTGGGGTTTGAGCATTCTAGCAGTCCTATGGTGTACATGCAACCTTATATACCTTGGATCTATGTTCTCTCTATTATACATGCAAATATCAATTTTCCTAGGTATCATCCTAACTAGCATATTATGGAATATATATAATATAAAATATAGTTAAGTGACATACCTTTTATTGTAGCTTGATTCCTTGGACCTTAAAGAGCTTAATGCCCCAAGTGTTGCACCACAAATGGTTCACACTACACCACCAATAAATGGAATCACTTGAGAGAAGATTATTCACACTCAAAATCGGCTAGCCCTCATGTGTCTATCACTAGTCACTCCTTAGTGCCAATTTCATGAGGTGTGAGGCTTCTTATATAGTGTGCACATTAAGGTTACATCATGTAACTCATGACTTTCCATATTCCTCATGATCCATGGGTTTTAACCTCCATGAAGTATCCATGGGTCACCACATGGGTTTAGCCCAACATGAGGAACTATGGATCATAAGCCCACTTTAGAAGAATGAATGATTTACCAAATCAATCCCCATTTATTTAATTAGTCTTTTTTGATCACAAAAATAATTCCAAACTAATTCTTTATCAATACTAATTAAATAATATGATTTCATATTAATATATTAGAACTTATAATATATTAGTAAGTCATAAATATCCTCTTCTCACAAAAGTATATCCAAATTGTTCCGATGCCATGCAACCCAAATGGACCATTCTACTCTCGGGTCAAGTACATACCAATAATAGTTATGGGCTTAGACACCTAATCCAACACTATGTACGATAGGTGGTGGCACGGAATGGGGTGCCAACATTGATAGTGTCAGATCGGGACGTGTGTTTTACTTCTAGGTTCTGGAAGAAATTTCATGAGGAGTTGGGTACCCGGTTGCATTTCAGTACCGCGTATCACCCACATACAGATGGGAAGTGTGAGAGGACGATTCAAATGCTCGAGGACATGCTACGTGCATGTGTTATGGACTTCAGTGGATGTTGGGACTCCCAGTATCGGTATGCCTCCCTTTGAGCTTTTCTATGGGAGGAGGTGTCGGACTCCCATCTATTGGGTAGAGGTAGGGAAGAGAATGATGTGGCACTGAGATAGTGGTCAAGATGACAGAGCAGATCCAACAGTCAGACAAAGATTACTGATGACTCAGAGTCATCAGAAGAGTTACGCCAACCGGTGACCTTCAGAGCTAGAGTTTCAGTTTGGAGATTTTGTCCTCCTGAAGGTAGCCACATTGAAAGGGGTGATCCGATTCAAGAAGCATGGCAATCTGGGCCCTAGATACATTGGTCCATTCAAAGTGATCGCTCGAGTGGGTAAGGTAGCTTGTCGGTTAGAGCTGCCTACAGAGTTGAGCCAGATTCATAAAACTTTCCATGTGTTCCAGCAGAGGAAGTGTGTAGCCGATGAGACGGAAGTGGTCCCTTTAGAGGACATTCAGCTTGACGATCTCTTGAATTACATTAAGAAGCCGATATCGATCTTGGGTAGGATGGTGAATGTCTTGAGGAATAAAGAGGTGCCCTTGGTTCTGGTTCAGTGGCATCATAGGAATTGATCCGAGTGGACTTGGGAGATGGAGTGCGTTTCCGAAGGATGACTACGTGTTGGAGTACCCTAAATTGTTTCCGGAGGATGACTTCGAGGGTGAAGTCTGTTTATGGAGGATGACTACAAGTTGGAGGATGCAACTCTCCGAGCAGAGAATTAAAATGATCGCGTGATTTTTAGATTCTATTCGACGAGTTGGAGGACCCCAACTCAACAAGTTGGAGTGTAACACAATAAATTTAAAAAAAAAATCATTTTTAAACCACATAACACTCAATATCACATTTATCAAAAGCCACAAATGTATCGGTTGTCAAAACACAAATCAACGAAATGACTGATAATATCCCATAATCCTCAAACATAATATCGAATAGGTGTATACAATCAAGTAGGCGCCTTCCTGCAATCCTGAGAAGTAACTGAAACAAATAACACACAACACGGTAACCACGAAGCTTAGTGAGTTCCCCAAACTACCACATACGCAAATAATAAGCCTCTCATAGCTATAACTCAACATGGACCCTTTGGTCATGCGTCTTGGTGAGGACACTCCGGTCTCACGGTTCGGTGTGGACCCTCCGGTTATGTGTATCAGTGAAGACCCTCCGGTCTCACAACTCAGTTTGGACCCTCCAGTCCTATATCTCAGTGAAGACCCTCCAGTCTCACAACCCGGTTTGGACCCTCCGGTCCTAACTCATTAAGGCACAAAATAATGTAGCATATATCACAAAGACAAAATGCATAATATCACATAACTCAATATAAGCACATAGGACCCTCCGGTCGATGACTCAAATAGGACCCTCCGGTCACACAGTATTACCACTCAGGTATGTATAATGAGAAGACTCACTCAGAAGTAAAGCAAGTATGTCTCGTACTCGAACCACCGGTCTAGCCTCCACCTAACATATATCATAATTAACTCTAATTAATAAACTGCCCCCCAAAGATGTTAGGCTAAACCGACTACTAATTCTTAGAAGGATAAAAGACCCATTTTACCCTTCCATGGCCTCTAAAGTCCACAGTTTGACCAAATCCTAAAAGTCAACAAAAGTCAACAATAAGACCGTAGCTATAATCTCAGATTTAGACTCACTAAAGGCTAATACTCCTTAAAGTTTGTGACTTTAAACCTTTGCATGGCTGAGGAAGTCTAAAATTCATAAATTCTGACTCTTTACTCACAAAAGTTCTCATATATCATGCATGGGGAGATCCTGACATCCAAGATTCCATTTTTATGAGTCCACTCCACTTGAGACACTTAAAGGGATGGGTATTAGGCTCTGGAGTTCAACAAACTCATTAAGCTTCAAGCTTTGGGACGTAAACCCTAAAATTAACCATAATATGCAAAAATCAAAACAATGAGAAAGCTTTGAGCTTGATACCTTCAAATGATGCACCAACCACAGGGAAACTCAGATCCAAAGCTTGGAATCCATGTCACACCCCAAAACCATGAATGGTGGAAACATTCTGGGGCGGAGGACGTCATCTTCAGTATCACAATGAATAATAGTAAACAAGCAACAACATCATCCATTGCATTAATAGAATAATTTCATACATGTGTGTTCCGTCAAAGTTATAGACACCAAAAATATACATATCAAAAATAACGGATGAGTCTTAAACGAACTCCATCTTCTCAAAAATCCAGCACCTGTACCTGTCTAGTGGTGACCTGAGAATACAAGTTATTTTGAAAGCGAGTATCAGCTTAATGCTGGTGAGATCATAAGTATATTAATGTCTGTCTTTGTATGAAAGCATTTGTAAAATGTTTTTTACAATGTTTTGTAAAATGTTTGAACTCTCCTAGAAAACCCTATGTTTCCTACTAACTGTAGCCTTCTACCAAGGCATCTAGTGTCTGTGTGTATGTATCTTGTTAAAGTGTGCGTGTTTTCCCAATTTAGACTATCATTAACCAAAAATATAGTTACTACATGACCGTGCATCGTGTGAATATTTACGAAGTGAATGTAATGGGAAAATATCAAAGTACCATAGTATTTTTAATAAGTGACTACCGCTGTACTAACTACCTTAAAAACAAAAGGTATTCAATGTAACATGTGATCGACCTGTATCCTGCTACCGACTCTAGTAAAACGACGATGTAAGACGCCGTAAGAAATGACTTTGGCACCCGTAGACTTGCAAGTCCCACTATAGTGAGCAACAAGGTGTAGTATAGTCAATCCAGTATAGATCTATACGCAAACTCATATGCTCCCCAATAAGGAGATTCGGGATATAAAAACGGTCATGGCAGGAAGTGCCATGCCCCGCTTAATGGTTCACATAACTGCATAAATGTAAATATAATGAATGTACTAACTGAAAGGTGTACTCTTACTCTGTCTAGCCTGTATGTACTGAAAAATTCTGTGTGTGCTAGCTGTAACGTATGTTCTCTCTGTCTAGCATGTATAGTAATGTACTGAAATGTTCTGCGTGTGCTAGTTGTAATGTATGTTCTCTCTATCTAGCATGTATAGTAATGTACTGTATGTATTACTCGTGCTGACTCATGAATGCACTGACTCATTGTATGTTTAGAGATTACGGCCACAATATCTCTTTGGGATGGGTTTTTGATGATTTAAAGTCCCTAAATTAACTAGTAGTAAATCAAGGCTATTGTCCAAGGCTTTAGGAGTGATTAAGGCACCTTTTGGCCCTTGAGTTTGGAGTTCACGGTCCAAGAACTTCTTGGGACATGAACACCTTACTCTTGGTGTTCATGGGTGATTTCTAGTCCTATATACACTAACATACAAGCCTAGCATAGTCTCATTGCATAAGGAAAGGACTAGACATCATTTTGCCCTTTAAAGAAGGGTTCACGGTCCAAGAGGTTCTTGGGCCGTGAACTCTTAAAAGTTGTTGTTTTGATTTGATTTCCATGTTAATAAGCACCTAACAAGCCATATAATACAAGTAGAGAGAGGTAATCACGATTTGGGATGAAAACCCGAATATCCGTGAGAGAGAATTTGGCTTTTCTCTAGTTGGAAATGTAACTAATGAAAAATTATGGCTCAGAATCATATATATACTCCTGGGATTTTTGACAGAAAATATTTTATTCAAGAAATGAACTATAATATCATAGAGTTTTGAAATAATAGACTTGCACATAACCCTACTGCATCCTCTCTCCTGATATCCCCTTAAGTGTAAATCTTGAAATACTCAAACTTATACTGAAAAGTATGAAAATTTACTGCAACTGATATGACTTCTATTGAAGTGTTATTGTTTGTACATAATAGAATTTCGGGTTGTCACAGCATCCCCTCCTTAGAAGGAATTTCATCCCGAAATTAGAATTTAAGCAAATAAGTAGTTAAACTTAAGTAAGTAAAAAGACGAGGATATTTCAGTTTCATCTGATCCTCACGCTCCCAAGTGAATTCCAGTCCTCGCTTTGCGTTCCAGCGAACCTTCACTATCGGGATGCGGCTTTGTTTCGTTTGCTTGACCTCTCGGTTCACGATCTCTACTGGTTCCTCCACGAAGTTGAGGCTCTCGTTGATGTCGATCTCGTCGAGTGGAATAACATGAGTGTCGTCGGACAGACACTTTTTCAAGTTCGATACGTGGAAGGTAGAATGTACGTTACTGAATTCGCGTGGTAAGTTAAGCTTGTAAGCTACAGGGCCAATTCTTGCGAGAATCTCAGAAGGCCCAATGTACCTTGGATTTAGCTTTCCACGCTTTTTGAAGCGTATCAAGCCCTTCCAGGGTGAGACCTTCAATAGAACATGGTCGCCCACATGGAATTCCAACGGTTTCCTACGTTTGTCAGTGTAGCTTTTCTGTCGGTCTCTGGAGGCTTTCAATCGTTCACGGATCTGAACGATCTTCTCCATCGTTTCCCATATGATCTCCGGACCTGTGAGAGTGCTTTCAGGAACTCGTCCTTTAGCTAACTGGGTATCACCCACCTCAGCCCAGCACAGAGGGGATCTGCACTTTCGACCATAGAGGTCCTCGAATGGAGCAGCCTTTATGCTCGTGTGATTACTGTTGTTGTGGGAAAATTCGACGAGGGGTAAATGAGTATCCCAAGCTTTCCCAATGTCAATCACACAGGCTCGCAACATATCTTCCAAGGTTTGGATAGTTGTCTCACTTTGCCCGTCTGTTTGTGGATGGTAGGTTGTACTCATGTCTAACCTAGTCCTTAAGGAATTTTGTAACGACTGCCAAAACCTCGAAGTGAATCTACTATCTCTATCCGAGATAATGGATAAGGGAACACCGTGAAGTCTTACAATCTCCCTAATGTAAGTTCTTGTAAGTTTCTCCATCTTGTCTGTTTCTTTGATCGGCAGGAAGTGTGCAGACTTGGTCAGTCTATCGACGATGACCCATATGGAATCAAGTCCACCCGTCGTCTTGGGTAACTTGGTTATGAAATCCATAGTTATCCGCTCCCACTTCCATTCTGTTATCTCCGGCTGTTGTAATAGACTGGAGGGTTTCTGTTATTCGACCTTAACCTTTGCGCAAGTAAGGCATTTACCCACGAAGGTAGCAATATCTGCTTTCATGTTAGGCAACCAGTATAACTTTTTAAGATCCAGATACATCTTATCTGAACTTGGGTGTACGGAATAATGAGTGTTGTGCGCCTCGTTCATGACCAAGTCTCTGAAACCACCGAGTTTCGGGGTCCAGATCCGGTCCATGAAATAATAAGTTCCGCCACCCTTAACCTCAAAGTTCTTATCCATCTCTCTTAGGGATTCACCCGCAACATTTTCAGGCTTCAAAGCATCGAGCCGAGCTACCTTAATTTGCGTGGACAAGTGTGAATGGATGAACGTAGTCAATGATTTGACTCTACAAATAGAATATTCTTTCCGACTCAGGGCTTCAGCTACTATGTTGGCTTTACCCGGATGATAACGAATTTCGTATTCGTAATCACTGAGTAGCTCGACCCACCGTCGTTGTCTCATGTTGAGCTCCTTCTGGTCGAATATGTGTTGTAAGCTCTTGTGGTCTGTGAAGATAGTGCTTTTCGTTCCGTACAAGTAATGTCTCCAGATCTTTAGATCAAACACAACTGCTCCTAGTTCAAGATCGTGGGTCGTGTAGTTGACCTCATGTGTCTTTAGCTATCTCGAGGCATAGGCGCTGACCTTACCTCGCTACATCAGAACACATCCGAGTCCTTGCTTCGACGCACATAGACGACGAAGTCTTCTATTCCTTCGGGAAGGGATAGTATTGGTGCGGTGCACAAGGCTCATTTGAGTGTTTGGAATGCTCGTTCCTGTTTCTTTTCCTAGTCAAAGGCCACGCCCTTCTGGGTAAGTGTTGTAAGAGTTTTTGCTATGCGGGAGAAGTTCTGAATGAACCTACGATAGTAGCCAGCGAGGCCTAGAAATTGACGAATTTCTGTAGGCGTCTTCGGTGCTGACCAGTTCTCAATGGCCTTGATTTTGGAAGGGTCCACATGTATACCCTCTTCGCTAACCACGTGCCCTAATAATTCGACTCGTCGAATCCAAAATTCGCATTTTGAGAACTTCGCATAGAGCTTCTCCGAACGTAATGTTTCGAGGACTTGACGCAGATGTTGACTATGCTCCTCCTTACTTTGAGAGTAGATAAGTATGTCATCGATGAAGACGATGACGAACTGATCCAAGTAAGTACGACACACCCTATTCATTAAGTCCATGAATACTGCGGGCACGTTTGCCAATCCGAACGGCATCACTACGAATTCGCAGTGCCCATAACGAGTTCGGAAGGTTGTCCTTGGAACATCCTCCCCTTGCATTCGTAATTGGTGATATCCGGATCTCAAGTCGATTTTTGAAAAGAAGTTCGCCCCTTGAAGTTGGTCAAACAAATCGTCGATCCGAGGCAAGGGATAACGATTTTTGACAATCATATTGTCGAGCTCCCTGTAGTCAATGCACATACGAAACGATCCGTCTTTCTTCTTGACAAATAAGACTGGAGCTCCCCAGGGTGAGAAGCTTGGTCTTATAAAGCCCTTGCTGAGCAGTTCGTTAAGTTGACTAGACAGTTCTTGCATCTCAGCAGACGCTAGACGATAGGGCGATTTGGCTACTGGGGTAGCCCCTGGAACTAAGTCGATTCGGAACTCAACTTGACGTTGCGGAGGTAATCCTGGGAGTTTATCTGGAAAAATGTCGGGAAAGTCGCATACTACTGGAATGTTCTGAATGTCCTTCGTTTCTTGGCTCACGTCGACCACATAAGCAAGGAATGCATGGCATTCCTTTCGCAAGAATTTCTGAGCCTGGATGCTCGAGATGATACGCAGGTTCGTGCCGGTTTTGTCGCCATAAACTACTACGGTTTCGCCAGACAACAGATTAAGGCGTACAACCTTTTCGTAACACATGATAACGACACGATGAAGACTCGACCAATCCATGCCGATAATGACGTCGAAACTTTTAATTGAGACCGGCATAAGATCCATAGAAAACGAATGGTTATCTAACATTAGGGCACACCTTATGAATATACTGCTAGTGCTCTCTATCTTCCCATTAGCCATTTCTATAGTGAATGGTTCATTAAGTGCTCGTGATTTTTGCCTAAGTAAATGAGCAAATTTTTGGTTCACGAAACTCCTCTCCGCTCCACTATCAAATAGAATGCATGCATAAGAGTTATCGAGGAGGAACGTACCAGTGACCACTACGGGGTCGGGTACCGCTTCCTCATGGCATATGGCCAAAACTCTTGCCGCTCCACCGACAAACCCTGCCTTCGGGCAGTTTCTTTTGAAGTGGCCTACTTCGCCACATCCGTAGCAAGTTTGGTCCGCTCCAACACCGGGGGATTGGTTGATTGGCTTCGCCGGAGCTTTATAGAAATGGGTTGTGTGCCCCTTCCCGTTGCAGTTCAGACACTGCATCTCCCGGCGTGCGCCATTGTGATGGAAGCTGCACTTGTTGCACTTAGGCAAACTTCCAGAGTACTGCTTTACCGGAGCAGCAGTGGCAGGTGCTATCGCAACATGTATCGCCACGACCTGCCTCTTCTTGGCAGCCTTAGCTTTCTTCTTTTCATCCCAAAACTTCCGCTTGGAATCAGCGGGTTTTGTGGGTTCTGAGATGGATAGGGTAGTTGTTGTGGTCGGGGTCGAACCCCATGGTCTATGAGCCGCTGTGCCAATCGCTTGACACTATCAAATGTAGTGGGGTGTGATGCCAAAACATTTCCCTGGTATGGGGGCACCAGTCCCCATATGTATCTCTCGATCGTCTTTTCCTTTGAAAGAATCATGTTGGGACAGAGGGCCACCAGTTCACAGAACCTAGCGGTGTAGGCGATTACGTTGGAGCCCTTCATGGTTAGGCCCCACAGTTCTTCCTCCAGCTTATGGATCTCGCCCCTCGGGCAATATTCCTCAATCATGAGGTCTCTCAAAGTTTCCCAACACATAGCATTAGCCACTACTAGAGATAGTGTCACACTCCAAAACCATAGAATGGCGGAAACGTTCCGGGGTGGAGGACGTCATGTACAGTATCACAACAGTGTAAAGTAGTAAACAAGCAACAACATCATCCATTGCATTAAAAGTAAAGTTTTAATACATGTGTGTTCTTTCAATGTAATAAGACACCAAAATATACAATCAAAATAAAAGACGAGTCTTGTCTGTGCTCCGTCTTCTCAAAACCTGGCCATCGTACCTGTCTACTGGTGACCTGAGAATACAAGTTATTTTGAAAGCGAGTATCAGCCTAAAGCTGGTGAATTCATAAGTATTTAAGTGTCATTGTATTGTTTTGGAAAGCTGTTATGAATGCCCTGTAAATCTTTAAATGAAACAGTTGATGAAAGTAATGAAAACCCTAGAAAATCCCTTATTTCCTACTAGTATGAAATGTAGTCTTCCTAGTATGAAATGTAGTCTTCTACCAAGACCCGAATGTTCTGTTATAAAACTGATAGTTTTTCCTTCCTTTTTGACTATTACTAACAGTACTTTGTCTAACTCATCGTTTATGTGAATGTATCACAAAATAAAGTAATAGGAATAATGTAATCATGTAATTCTTATCCTTTTGTATTAGGATTAACACGACATCGCCGAAAGTGAAATGTATAACCTTTGAACATCTATAGTTTGTTCAATTATCCTCTGTAGCTGCAGCAGGTGGGAGGAAGGGTTAGTCCCGTAAAGGTACTCCTAGTATAAGTAATAACCGTTGGCATCCTTAGATGTTCATCTACCACTATTGCTAACAGGTGGGATTCGGAATGGTTAGTCCCATCTAGATATCCTGTCGAACTGGGATAGGCAGGACAATTTACACAGAAGGTACTAATAAATCATCCTCGTGAATCGAGATACAAGTATTCATGTAAGAGTATACAGGTAAATGTATCTATGTAAAGGTACTCATGTAAGCGTCTCTATGGAAACGTATTCGTGTATCATGTAAGCATATGTAAACGTACTCATGTATCATGTAATGTATAGTATAGACTCATGAATGAACTGACTC
The DNA here is from genome assembly GCF_002870075.4 of Lactuca sativa. Lineage (NCBI taxonomy): Eukaryota > Viridiplantae > Streptophyta > Magnoliopsida > Asterales > Asteraceae > Lactuca > Lactuca sativa. Next base: position 216,997,471 of record NC_056631.2, on the reverse strand, counting down.
TGGTGTAATTCCTTGTAATAGGAATAATGTTGTGTATCTTCTAACTATCCCCATAATAGTTAACTGGAAGGTAATTGGTTGTCCAAGCAGGTTTATACACCCTTGCTACACAAGAGTGTGGGAACTGAATGAAGGATGAAAACTATAACATCAATACATATATAAGAACATAAGTGTATAGACATAGTTTTGTTCAAGAAGGTAAAAATGGTTTTGTAAGACATCTAAGAGTTTTGAACAATAATTAACAATGACTTGATGTCATTTTAATAAACATTTCAAAATAATACTTTTGTTACCAAGGTATTTTAAGATAGAAAACCATTTCATGCATCACATTTTGAAGTATTTGAAATCTGCTGGATGAAAACACAGTTATAAAATACATATGAGTGATTTAATAACATACTGTTTTCTACTTGTATTCCCCCCCCCCCATTAAATCATTTAAAATCATTTAAAACATTGATTAAGGGGTATGAACTCACCTGTAGATGGTGGTTTGGATGAACTGAATGATGTAGGATAGCTAGGTGACAAGTGAAGACTTATTCACACTCAATGATCCTAGTTAACATATAATCACACATACATGTATCCAATTAGACTTTAAATCACTAATTGACAAAGTTAAGACATCCTAAGGCATTTAAAACACCTTATTTAAGTGCTACAAGTCATAAGGATTGCATCTAAGTGCTAAAGGACCTTGCTATTGTGTTTCGGGTTCAAGGGTAAACTCCCTTGGAGTTTACGGTTTTCATGACCTTGACCTAATGAGTTTACGGTCGTAAACTCCTCTCTTTTGGACCATAAGTTGTTTTAAGGTTTTGCAAGTCCTTTGAAGCATTTCTACTTGGTGGTTTGGACTTTGGAAGAGGTTAAGGAAACAAAACACCCCTTTTGAGGTGTTTACGGCCTCATGGTCATTTCCCTTTGGGTTTACTACCTTAAACCCATATGGAAATTGGTATTGTTATGTTTTCAAGTCCCTAACTCATCAAGGTAATTGTCTATGTTAGTTTTTAGGCCTAAGGAAGGAATATGGCCCAAATAAACACACTAAAGGGTGTTTACGGTTTTGGGAGCTCCCCAAACCGTAAACACATGATCATGGCATTCTTTGGTGTTTTTCATGGTTTAACCCATCAAGGGAAGGTTCAAACATGTCAAGGAAGGCTTAAACATCCAACTAGGGCTTAGATTAATGACTTAGGCACACTTTGGTGCCTTATTTGGTGTTTACGGCCCAAGAACATTCTTGGATTGTGAACACCTTGTTCCGTGTGTTCTTGGCATATTTTCTTGATGCTAACTTGTAATACTAACTCAATAAGACTTAAGGATTGAAGTACTTACTATAAGGATGCTTGAAATATGCTAAAAGTCCAAGAACACTTAGTGTGTGTTCTTCGTGTTCTTGGTGTTTTTAGGAATCTAATCAAAAACACAAAATGAATGGATGAATAGATGCACAAACACTAGATCAAGTGTTTAATCTACTTGGAATGGATAGAACACTTACAAGTTTGAAGATCTTGAATTGTTTCTAGTTTGCTACTTAAGAGGGTTTCTTGAGTTTACTCTTTTGGAGTTTACTCTTTTAGCGTGAAAAGTGAAAAGTGACTAAATTTGAGGAGTAAACTCATGCTTATGCATGAGTTCACGATTTTTGGATGATTTTCCGGCTCAAACATAAAATTTTGGCCATGAACTTCTAAGACACAAGGTGTTAGCAGTTTAGAAATTTCGAAACCCGAGACGACACTTTCTTTCACCCGTTCGTTTAAACAATATTATTAAAATAATCAAATGAACTTATTTTTCCCAAAAACAAGTAAAAGTGAACTTGACTTATAATATGAAGTGATTGACTTTTAGGGTTTGACTGAATGAAAATTTCGAGTTGTCACAGATAGTGACTTAACATGGCCATTCCACCATGTTAGGGCTTTGGTTTCAAAGGTGCAAGCAACATACTTCACCTTGATCTCCTCGGGACAAGAGCAGATTTCGAAAACCGATTCGGTTTTCTCGAACCATTGCGAGAGGGCAATGACTCCGCTAGTCCCCTTGAAGGACAGTGGCTTGCAGTTTGTGAAGTCCTTATAGGAGTACTCTCTCGAGCGCACAGGAGCTTCAACCTGAATAGATTGAACAGGGGTTCCTCCTCCAGTGGAACCAAATGAATGATACTGAGCCATGGTTGTAGCCACAGCGGCAGCTACAGTAGCATTTAAGGCTGTCATGTCGAATTGGGGAGTAGGTGGTTGAGGAGGTGGTGGTTCGTTATTGCGGTTTCTCCTTGGATTTCTGCGAGGTGGCATCTTTGATCTATAGTTTATGAAGATGAAAATATTGATAAGATTTCAATGGAAGAATTGATGAGAATGACTCATGGACTAACTCACCATAGCCTAATGATACGATTGAATGGAAATCTAGAACTAAATAGATGATCACATTTGGATAATAATTCCCATAAGATTAGGTACTTGTCAATATTACTGGGATTACAGACGTAATAAGTTCGGGAAAAACAGCCAACTGTAAGAGGCCTTACTGATGGGTTTTAGCCATAAGAACTTTCCTATATGCGCATGCAAAACCCTAATGCTTGGATCTAGGCTTTCTAATTAAACATGCTTTGAATCCAAGACTTCTAATGACTAAATAGGTATAAGAACAATACTAAATCGGATCTAGAATCATACCTTTGAATCTCTTATTTGATTTTGTTGTCTTGGAGCTCTAGAGTCACAATTGTCACTCCTCTAATGGCTTACAAACACCAAATAGCAAGGAGGATGATTTGGGAGAGAGGAGGTAGAAGGAAATCGGCCAGGGGTTCTCTATTTTCAATGAAGTGTCGATTTCCCTTAGCCATAGGGTCTATTTATACTTGTAGACTCGTTAAGGGTTAGAACCTAAACCCTAGTTGGATAATCTTCTCTTAAAGAAATCCAAATCCATTCCTTAGATAACCTTGGACGATTTTAAGCTATCCATAGCTTCTAGAATTCGTCCATCCTTTATCTAATAAGGATTTACAGTCTAAAGTTTAACTATCAAACAATTGACGATTTATACCCTCTTATTTAATTAATCTCTTTAAGTCACCAAATTAATTCTAATTAATTATATGACTTATATTAATCAAATAACAATATTATTACTCTTTATATTATTCTCATAATATATTAATAATATTTATTCTCTCTTAATAAATCATCCTATCAAGTTGCTATGGTGAAGGCAACCCAAAAGGACCATGCACAACCGGGTCAAATACTTGCCTAATATAGTTGCAGCCTTAGACACTATTCCAACGGTCTCCTACTTGGATAAGTCTAGTAACTATATGCACAAGTACAATTCGATTTGCAATTGTAGCTCTCAAAGACGCTGTCAAACTCTGATCTAATCAATCTTGTCCTTTAGATAAGGGATCGTGCAGTCCTCTGTTAGATATCATGCTGACAATTCTATGGAATGGTTAGTCAAGCATTTAGGTTTCTCGATCTCTGATTTATTTGACAAAGAACTTAATCGAACACATCAATTCAGTTCTGACCGGGCCCGACACATAATTCAAATCAAATCATCGAGCGGCCGAGATATCGCTTTTACCCTCTTGGGATAAAAGTTACAGATAAACTTCGACTTATATGCATTTACTTATTCATTAACCAACTATACACAATAATGCGTTTTATAACACCGAGTTACTGATGCGTTTTCGCATTATCAATGTACAAGCAATTAACAAACAACAAACCATATATCTAGGTTTTAAGACTATATGATATTATCGTCTTGCGATCACCCTTTTATATCATAGTCCATAAGGTGATTCCAGCAAACGCGGGTTTGTTCCAATGCTCAAAACTAGTTCATAAGCACTCATGAATGTTGCAGCAACCCTTTGCTATGTCTAACACCATTTAGACAATCTACATACCAATTCATGACAATCTTCATTCATATCTACTTCCAACATATGAACGATTGTGGACAATTTGAATAATTCGATTATTCCTAATAAACTCAATTATTCTGGAAGTAAAAACATGCAAAGAGAAACAATAGTTAAACAATTAACATAAAACAGTAACATTACTCATAAATAAAACTCCTTTATTTAATCATCAAATGTTAATTACATTTATCTATTACAAGTTTCTAATACTATCTAATCTATGCTAATATCATCCTTCAGCCCAATACTCCTAGCATGCTGCAAGTGCTTAACCCTACTCAGTCCCTTCGTAAGCGGCTCTGTTGGGTTATCTTCTGATGATATCCTCTTCACTACGAGTTGTCCTTCTTCTACACGATGTCTAATAAAATGATATTTTCTGTCGATATGTCGTGATCTACCATGATCTCTCGGTTCCTTGGTCAAGGCAACCGCTCCTTCATTATCACAGAAAATCTCCATGGGCTCCTTTATGGCAGGCACGACTCCAAGATCACCGATGAAGTTCTTCAGCCATATTACCTCCTTCGACGTTTCGCTCACTGCAATGTACTCTGAATCGCACGTTGAATCAGCTACGGTTTCCTGCTTGGAGCTCTTCCATGTCCTTGCTCCTCCATTCAGAGTAAAGACCCAGCCCGACTGCGAACGGTAGTTGTCCCTGTCGGTCTGAAAGTTGGCGTCACTATACCCTCGCACCTTCAAGTCATCACTTCCTCCGAGGACTAAGAACCATTCCTTCATCCTCCGAAGGTACATAAGGATATTCTTCACCGCAATCCAATGGGCTCTGCCAGGATTCCCTTGATATCTACTAACCATGCTCAAAGCAAAGGCTACATCGGGGTGAGTACAAGTCATAGCGTACATGATTGAGCCAACTGCGGAAGCGTATGGTACTCGGCTCATTTCTGCTATTTCAGCTTCAGTACTCGGACTTTGAGTCTTACTCAACTTGGCATTACTTTGTATCGGTAATTCTCCCTTCTTTGAGTTTTCCATACTAAAACGTTTTAGTACCTTCTCCAAATAAGTATTCTAACTAAGTCCTATTAGTCTCTTACTTCTTTCTCTTACTATCCTTATTCCCAAAATGTAAGAAGCCTCTCTGAGGTCCTTCATAGAGAAGCACTTCCCAAGCCAGGACATAACTTCCAGCAGAGTCGGGATGTCGTTTCCTATGAGTAATATGTCATCGACATATAGAACGACGAAGCTAACTATACTCCCACTGGCTTTGACATATACACATGATTCATCTTTGCTTTGTACAAATCCAAACTCTTTGACTTTCTCATCGAAGCAAAGATTTCATCTGCGAGATGCTTGCTTAAGTCCATAAATGGACTTCTCAAGCTTACACACTCTATTTGGATGCTTCGGATCCACAAACCCCTCCGGCTGAGCCATGTAATCATCCTCAGCCAACTTTCCATTAAGGAAAGCGGTCTTGACATCCATTTTCCAAATCTCATAATCATGAAATGTGGCTATCGCTAGCATCACTCTAATAGATTTTATCTTCGCAACTGGTGAGAAGGTCTCATCATAGTCAACTCCGGGAGTTTGAGTAAAGCCCTTCGCAACTAATCGCGCTTTATATGTGTGTACGTTTCCATCCATGTCGGTCTTCTTCTTGAAGATCCATTTGCACCCAACGGTCTTACGTCCGGGCATATTATCAACCAAATTCCAAACTTGGTTATCATGCATGGATTGGATCTCGCTATCCATTGCCTCTTTCCATTTCGTAGACTGCAGGCCTGCCATGGCTTCCTTATAGCTATTCGGTTCATCAAGATTTATTAGTGTACCATCACTAATATACGTGTCCCCTTCGGTAGTAATATGAAAACCATAAAACTGGGGTTGAACTCTAACTCTATCGGAACGTCTAAGAGGTAAGGACTCGTCAATCGGTTCAACCGGAGTTTCCTCCTCGGGTTGAGCGCCAGCGGTAGAGGTTCCTTTATCTATCGACTCTTGAATCTCTTCAAGCTCGATTTTCCTCCCACTGTCTCCTTGGCCTATGAGTTCTCGCTCTCGGAAAACTCCTCTCCTCGCAACAAAGACAACATTGTCCTTTGGTCTATAGAAGAGATATCCAAAGGATTTATGTGGGTAGCCGATGAAAATACATCACTCACTTCGAGGTTCGAGCTTGTCGTGAGTATCTCGTCTTACGAAAGCCTCGCAACCCCAAACCTTGATATGTGCTAACGAGGGAGCTTTCCCTGTCCACATCTCGTGAGGTGTTTTGGCAACCTTCTTAGTAGGGACTCGGTTAAGGATATGGGCGGCAGTCTCTAAGGCATACCCCCAAAAAGAGATAGGTAGTGAAGCACGACTCATCATAGAGCGAACCATATCCAATAAGGTTTGATTGCGCCTTTCTGCCACACCATTCAACTGCAGTGTCCCATGAGGCGTCAATTGTGAAACTATTCCACACTCCTTGAGATAATCGTGGAATTCAAGACTTAGGTACTCTCCTCCTCGATCGGATCGAAGCATCTTGATTTTCCTACCCAATTGATTCTCTACTTCATTCTTGAACTCTTTGAACTTTTCAAAGGTTTCTGACTTTTGCTTGATTAAATAGATATACCCATATCTACTATAATCATCTGTAAAAGTCACATAGAAGCGGTTCCCGTCCTTTGTGGTTGATCTAAACGGCCTACATACATCGGTATGTATTAGGTCCAATAGACCCTCACCCCTTTCACATGTACTCGTGAAGGGCGACTTAGTCATCTTTCTAAGCAAACAAGACTCGCACGTGTCATCTTCCCTAAGGTCGAATGACTCCAACACTCCATCCTTTTGGAGTTGGGCTATGCGCTTCTTGTTGACATGTCCAAGACGACAATGCCACAAGGATGCTCTATCCATACTATTGGAAGAATGTATGTTTAAAACATCGTTTCCTAAGTTATCAACAATCATAACAGTTTCATAAATTCCATTACATGGTATAGCTTCAAAATAAAAGACACCATTTAGATAAGCCAAAATAGAACCATTCTCATTATTAAAAGAAAATCTAATACCTTGTCTAAATAAACCATGAAATGAAATGATGTTTCTAGCCATTTCTGGCGAATAGCAACAATTGTTCAAATCTAAACATAAATTATTCCTAAGCACCAAAGAATACACTCCAATCTTGGTCACAGGCGACGATCTTCTGTTCCCCATGATTAGATTGATCCTTCCTTGCTCCACATCCCTACTTCTTCTTAGTCCCTGCACATTAGAACAAATGTGGTAACCACAACCGGTATCAAGAACCCAAGAAATATCATGATTAGAATCGTTAGATTTAATAGTGTATATACCTGCGAAAGACGTCTTGATCTTTCCTTCCTTGATGGCTTGCAGGTACTCTGGGTAGCTTCTCTTCCAATGTCCTATCTTATGGCAGTGGTGACACTCTGCCTCCTTAGGGTTAGGGCAGGGCTTATCAGGATCAACTTTGGTCCCACTAGAAGAGGCACCATCTCGGGCTTTAACCTTGCGATAGTTCTTAGACGAAGCCTTCCTCTTCTTTCCCTTTCCTTGACCAATAGCCAAGATAGGAGCAGCGGGTGGATTGGGAGTTGGTGCAACAGACTTGTCTTTGAAGTTGCTCTCAGCGACCCTCAAAAGACCTTGGAGTTTGCTTAGGGTGACCTCCTCTTTGTTCATGTGGTAGGTCATCCTAAATTGATTGTAGCTCGGAGGCAAAGAGTGAAGCACCATGTCGATCGCCAAGTCTTCCCCAAAGTCAACATTTAACTTGCAAAGGCGGTCGACATACCTTTGCATCTTTTGTAGGTGCACGGTAAGAGATTCTCCATGACCCATCTTAGCGGAAATCATGTTAGTGAAAATCTCATAACGCTCTTGTCTCGCGTTTTGGTGATATCTCTCCAATAAATCTTGATGCATCTCGTACGGGTACGTGTCCTCATAGTACTTTTGGAATTCGGAGTTCATGGTGGCTATCATGATGCAATGTACCTTCGTTGCATCGCGCTCATGAGTTTCAAAAGCGGTCATTTCAGCCGGAGTAGCGATTTCAGGGTTGATTTTCTCGAGCTTCTCATCGAGGACATACTCCTTATCCTCATAGCGAGCAATGGTGCGAATGTATCTTATCCATTCGATAAAGTTCGTTCCATCGAAAGTGACCTTTTATCAAAGGCTCATCAATGTGAAAGAACTAGCAGCAGCGTTGTTTGCGTTCGACATCTACAAATAGAAAGGATAAAGATAGATTATAATATGAATCCCTAATTATCACCCAATAAGAAAAATTAGGGCTAGGATCCAACAACAATATTTACATATCGGAAAAGGGATGTCGTAATCTAATATGCAAATAAATTAAAGGTAAGTGAATGACGATTCACTAATTCTCCACCATAAAAAACTAACTATAAGTCCTAAATGTATTGAGAATTCCTAGGTTCGGATGAGATTCATTGAACTATTCAATGGCATGTTTAAATCTCGATACGCCCCTCTTGTTTGTGACTGGGGTACCGAGGATCACAAAGCGGGTGTGAATTACCATGCAAATTCACACGGTGCCTTCATTGTAACGATCACCTATTCGATGTGCCGGTAAACCACACACGCTCCATCGAACTATGATAAACAATGAATCACCCTTTGCCACCTTTGCTTGGAACCAATTAGTGTGCCGGTAAACCACACACACTCCACTAACTTCTTAACAAGGGTGCAAAGCGTAATTTCATGGGATTGCATCAATTCACTTTTCCTAAAGTAACTAAGATTGGGAAATTTTTATAAAAATGTGTAGTTACTTTGTATTACATATTATACTTTTAATGAGAGGATGAGGTTGCCCTATCCTACCCGTTCGGCTAACAACCCTCCACCGATCAAGCAAGTGGTGGGTGTGAGTGTACACCCATCAAGCACCATTTTATAGGCCGCAACCTTATACCCACCTTATAGATCGACTTCGTGAATGAGACCTACTAACGGTAAGACTAGCATTTTAGTTATATATATATATATATATATATATATATATATATATATATATATATATATATATATATTATTCTTGTAATATTATATTAGTATAGGGTTGTATTTTAAACCTTTTAAAAATCTAGGGTTTGAAATTTAAATTGTCTAAATTAAAACTTTTAATCACAAAATATAAATTTCAAAACTTAAGGACAAGTTTTAAGCATTTAAAACATGGAGGATCAAATAAAAAATAATTTTAATTTACAATTAATTCCCTAATTATCTATATTTGATTTATTCAAGATTTCATGCAAGATAATTACCAAATTAATCAAAATAATTAATTAATTATCATATAAGGAAATTAAATATTTTATTAGTTGATAAATATCTTTAATTAGATCAAGATTATAGTCATATATATCAAAAAATCGGATTAGTGTTAATCTAATATGATTAAGGTAAGTTTCCATAAGATAGTCATGAAGAAATCCCGAATCTGGCCATTCCTGATGCTTGGACTCGCAGAGTGCACCAAGGGACTCGCCGAGTCAGGCCAACTCGCCGAGTCCACTATGGAAATCGCCGAGTCCATGACTCAGAAACACAAAAATCGAATTTTGCAGTTAAGTTTCAAACAAACAAGCAATAATTTAATAGAAACCAAGCTAGGCTCTGATACCACTGATGGGTTTTAGCCATAAGAACTTTTCTATGTGCGCATGCAAAACCCTAATGCTTGGATCTAGGCTTTCTAATTAAACATGCTTTGAATCCAAGACTTCTAATGACTAAATAGGTATAAGAACAATACTAAATCAGATCTAGAATCATACCTTTGAATCTCTTGTTTGATTTTGTTGTCTTGGAGCTCTAGAGTCACAATTGTCACTCCTCTAATGGCTTACAAACACCAAATAGCAAGGAGGATGATTTGGGAGAGAGGAGGTAGAAGGAAATCGGCCAGGGGTTCTCTATTTTCAACGAAGTGTCGATTTCCCTTAGCCATAGGGTCTATTTATTCTTGTAGACTCCTTAAGGGTTACAACCTAAACCCTAGTTGGATAATCTTCTCTTAAAGCAATCCAAATCCATTCCTTAGATAACCTTGGACGATTTTAAGCTATCCATAGCTTCTAGAATTCGTCCATCCTTTATCCAATAAGGATTTACAGTCTAAAGTTTAACTATCAAACAATTGACAGTTTATACCCTCTTATTTAATTAATCTCTTTAAGTCACCAAATTAATTCTAATTAATTATATGACTTATATTAATCAAATAACAATATTATTACTCTTTATATTATTCTCATAATATATTAATAATATTTATTCTCTCTTAATAAATCATCCTATCAAGTTGCTATGGTGAAGGCAACCCAAAAGGACCATGCACAACCGGGTCAAATACTTGCCTAATATAGTTGCAGCCTTAGAAACTATTCCAACACTTACATCAACCAAAATGGGAAAATTTTGACAACAATACAACCTAACCAAGACCTAACAGGCCTACGATTTACAAAGATAGGGAATTAAACCAATGTTTTACATAACTAGGCTATATCCAAAAGAGAGAAGTTGATAAGAATCTATCGGCGACGCGAACTACCAGATTGAGTTCTTGATCCCGACAGAAGACGCTCCATGTCCCTCATGCGCCTATCAGCTCTTTCTTGTTGAGCTCGAAGTTTTCTGACTTCAGCTCGGGTTTCAGTGAGTTCTCTCTGAAGAGCTGCATTGTGAACCAGAGTCCTTTCATGAGTAGACTCAAGTTGGCGAATACGGACAGTGTTGACACCGGAGTTGGCATCGATTTCCATGATTCGATCGATGGCTGCTCGACCCTGCTCGACATTACGAGCTATTCTGCGAACCATGACGGGTAGAGCTCGATCAGCAGAGCCACCTTCGCTAAGGTTGTAAAAGCTTCAGTCCCCAAAGTAAGGTAAGGGTTGTCCCTGCTCGTCGCTCCAGCGGTTCAGGTTGGTTGCCCACAAGGGTGTGGGTCCTGTAAATGTTGGGCGAGGGTTGTTGTTAGGGCCTTGACCTACTGGTGGTAGGTTGTGGACTTCTAGCTCTGAGTCAGAACCATCAGAAAAGCCTTCAGCTTCATGATCATCCAAAGGAATTGGGTGGTCATCTTCTGGTTCATCTTCTAGCCATCCTGCATTGTCGTGGTTGGGATTGTACGGGTCTCCGGGAAGGTGGAATCCAGCCATTAATCTACGCGAGAAGGGAGGTATAAGAATCTAACACATAAGTAACTTATAGTAATGCAAAATACTCCTATAGTATTTTAAGTTTAGGTTCTGTTGCTCTCATTTTGGTATTGTAGGTAAGTTTTTAGACTTGTTGCAACCTCACAACCACACTTAGGCACATGCTAGTCAACCGTCGCATAATATAGTTGATCAAGCTATATCTTCCCAATTTTGACTATATGCCTCTAAGTCTAATTGTGTTGCCCAACAATCGTAATACTTTTGTACTGTCTTAGTGACATTGATTTTAGTATGAATGCAGGCACGTATACTTAATTAAATATTTTAAATATTTAAAGTATAAACTCTTGGTCAGAGTATTTTAATCCGAATGTATTTATAATTAGTATATCTTTTATGGGTTGATATACTCAATTCACTATAAATAATGCTCTGATACCAATCTGTCACACCCCAAAACCATGAATGGCGGAAACATACTAGGGCGGAGGACGTCATGTATAGTATCACAAACAATGAATAATAGTAAACAAGCAACAACATCATCCATTGCATTAATAGAATAATTTCATACATGTGTGTTCTGTCAAAGTTATAGACACCAAAAATATACATATCAAAAATAAAAGATGAGTCTTAAACAAACTCCATCTTTTCAAAAGCCTGGCACCTGTACCTGTCTAGTGGTGACCTGAGAATACAAGTTATTTTGAAAGCGAGTATCAGCTTAATGTTGGTGAGATCATAAGTATATTAATGTATGTCTTTGTATGAAAGCATTTGTAAAATGTTTTGTAAAATGTTTGAACTCTCCTAGAAAACCCTATGTTTCCTACTAACTGTAGCCTTCTACCAGGGCATCTAGTGTATGTGTGTATGTCTCTTTGTTAGAGTGTGCGTGTTTTCCCAATTCGGACTATCATTAAGCAAAAATATAGTTACTACATGACCGTGCATCATGTGAATATTCACGAAGTGAATGTAATGGGAAAATATCAAAGTACCGTAGTATTTGTAATAAGTGACTACCACTGTACTAACTACCTTAAAAACAAAAGGTATTCAATGTAACATGTGATCGACCTGTATCCTGCTACCGAATCTAGTAAAACGACGATGTAAAACGCCGTAAGAAATGACATTTGGCACCCGTAGACTTGCAAGTCCCACTATAGCGAGCAGGAAGGTGTAAGATAGTCAATCCAGTATAGATCTATACGCAAACTCATACGCTCCCCAATAAGGAGATTCGAGATACAAAAACAGTCATGGCAGGAAGTGCCATGCCCCGCTTAACGGTTCACATAACTGCATAAATGTACATATAATGAATATACTAACTGAAAGGTGTACTCTTACTATGTCTAGCCTGTATGTATTGAAATGTTCTGTGTGTGCTAGCTGTAACGTATGTTTTCTCTGTCTAGCATTTATAGTAATGTACTGAAATGTTCTGCGTGTGCTAGCTGTAATGTATGTTCTCTCTATCTAGCATGTATAGTAATGTACTGTATGTATTACTCGTGCTGACTCATGAATGAACTGACTCATTGTATGTTTCATTGTTCTAGTAATAGTAAATGTATCCTTCGGTGCTACCCCTATGGTAACTTACTAGTGATGTATTGCTACATATGAGCATGGAAGTATACCCTTGCTACTCAAGGGTATTGAATGAACTTGAAGAACCTTTATGACTATGTATGTACACATGATATATATAACTAATGATTAAACGACCTTCGGACAGATACCCGATATCCCACTAGACCACATCTCAAGCGCAAAAAGGAAATAGGGCGGGAAGGCCTTCCTAAGCTTTTTAAACATTGCTTATATAACTATACATACATAGACATGCAATTGGTAATAAGTATAACAGAGCTTAAGTAAATGAATTTGACAAGTATAAGAATTTGTAAAACAGTTTGATAATCAGTTTGAACAGTAAGAAAATCACCGGTTTTGTAGTTATTAATCACATGTGATTGATGTAATAACTATAAGTATTTGACTTGTATTCCCCCCCCCCCCCATAAAAGAATTTAAAAACATTTAAACCATTGATTAAGGGGTATGAACTCACCTGTAGTGAGTTGTACGGATGTACTGAAGATGTAGGATTGCTAGGTGTCAAGTGAAGTCTTGAACACACACTATAATCCTAGTTAACATATAATCACACATATATGTATCCAATTAGCTTTGAACTACTAGTTGAAAATGTTTAGACCTCCTAGAACATGTTAAACACTTATAATAAGTGTTATTAGCCCTAAGGATTTCATCCAAGTTGTTGTAGGTCAAGGCTAGGGGTTTTAGGGTTCCAAAGGACCCTATACATGAGTTTACTCTCCAAGAAACCTCACACAAGGAGTTTACGGTCGTAAACCCTTGAGTTTATGGTCGTAAGCACCTAAGTTTGATGTCATTTGGTGTTTTGAAGTTCTAAATGATCCCTAGAAGCATTCCTACTTGGTGGATTAATCCTTGGAAGGGTTTAGGGCTTAAATACACTCCTTTGAGGAGTTTACGGCCCCAAGGCCATTTCCTTTAGAGATTACAGCCGTAATCTCTCTTTGGGATGGGTTTTTGATGATTTAAAGTCCCTAAATTAACTAGGAGTAAATCAAGGCTATTGTCTAAGGCTTTAGGAGTGATTAAGGCACCTTTTGGCCCTTGAGTTTGGAGTTCACGGTCCAAGAACTTCTTGGGCTGTGAACACCTTACTCTTGGTGTTCATGGATGATTTCTAGTCCTATATACACTAACATACAAGCCTAGCATAGTTTCATTGCATAAGGAAAGGACTAGGCATCATTTTTCCCCTTAAAGAAGGGTTCACGGTCCAAGAGGTTCTTGGGCCGTGAACTCTTAAATGTTGTTGTTTTGTTATGATTTCCATGTTAATAAGCACCTAACAAGCCATATAATACAACTAGAGAGAGGTACTCACGATTTGGGATGAAAACCCGAAGATCCGTGAGAGAGAATTTGGTTTTTCTCTAGTTGGAAATGTAACTAATGAAAAATTATGGCTCAGAATCATATATATACTCCTGGGATTTTTGACAGAAAATATTTTATTCAAGAAATGAACTCTAATATCATAGAGTTTTGAAATAACAGAATTGCACATAACCCTAGTGCATCCTCTCTCCTGATATCCTTTTAAGTGTAAATCCTGAAATACTCAAACTTATACTGAAAAGTCTGAAAATTTACTGCAACTGATATGACTTCTATTGAAGTGCTATTGTTTGTACAGAATAGAATTTCGGGTTGTCACAATCCAACTCTACTCTCTTTAAAGCTCCTTCTTTACCCAAAGAATCCCACAAATAGCACTCAAGAGCTTCAAATGGCCACTCAAGCTAAGAAAATGGAAATTAGGGTTTTAAGGGGAGTTGAAGACTGGAAATAGTGGCCATAAGTGAGGCCATCATGTTCCTTAAATAGGGATACGCCACACAATTAGGGTTTTCACTCTAAGCCTAATACGCCCAGCGTACTAGGTGGCTTCCGCGTCTAAATCGCGCACATGAGTACGCTGAGCGTACACATACATACGCCTTGCGTACTCAGCTACCACCTTTTCTCATTTAAGGGATAAACTTGAAAACTACAATCAAGTAAGGGCTATTGAGATATACCTGGTCTCAGGATGTTACAAGGAGTTGAGTGTGAAAACCCTAATTTTCAGGGTTTGTGCCATATTTAAAGGACCTTAAGCCTTCATTTTCGCCTCCCTTATCATCTTGACACACTGAGAGAAACCCTAATCGAGCTGTATTCATCTGTGTGAGAGAGAGAGAGAGAGAGAGAGAGAGAAAGGCTAAGATTGTATGTTCTAGTGCCTTTTTAGAAGGAGATTGAAGAGCAAAAGGCTTGGAATGAGAAGAAGCCCTTGGATCCGGTGTTCTTTAAGTGCTAGCTGCTATTCGGAGGTAAAAAGCTATCACATTGATCATTTTTTGGTTAGATCTCTTCACTAGGAGTTTATGGCCATTTCCATCTTTTAATTGGGTCCTTAAGTTTTTTCAGCTTGCCATAGGGTTAAGACTTCATATTTGGACAATATGAGGTCCCTTGAACCTAAAGATTCAAGCTTTTTCAAGCTATTGGCTAGCTTTCATGCATTACACCCTCTATAAGCTTGTTTTGGCATTTTGAGCCCTAGATGCCATGCATGGACATAAAGCTTGCAACTTTACATGATACTTCAACCTTAGTAGGCTAGATCTACAATATGAGGCCTTATTTCTGCTTAAAAACGCCTGAATGATAGAATAGACTGAAGGGACTCTACGAGATGATGACCCAACTCGACGAGTTGGATAGGGTTTTCCCCTATAGTCAGGACGTCTTACAACTCGACAAGTTGGTAAGACAACTCGACGAGTTGACTTGGATTTTCCTGATACTTTAGAGAAAACGAACGAACTTGACGAGTCGCATAAATGCACTCGACGAGTTGGGTTAACATGGACTGTTGACTTGAGTGTTGACTTCCGTTGACTTTTAGGGTTTTGGTCAAGAGATGAATAATGAAGACCATGGAGGGGTAAAATGGTCTTTCACCCTTTCCTAGAGTTAGATAAGGGATTAGCCTAACCTTTTAGAGTTGTGGTTATAAAGTGTTAATTAAAGATGATTATGATATGTAGGCGAAGTCTAGACCGTTCGTGGGGTACGAGATCTACTTGCTTACTTACGAGGGTAATCTTCTCACTATACTTACTTGAGTGGTAATACTGCATGACTGGAGGGTCTTATTTGAGTTATCGACCGGAAGGTCTTATGTGCTTATACTGAGTTATGTGATATTATGCATTTTGTCTTTGTTATTTATGCTATATATTATTTTGTGCCTTACTAAGTTAGGACCGGAGGGTCCAAACCGAGTTGTGAAACCGGAGTGTCTTCACTGAGATACAGGACTGGAGGGTCTAACCCGAGCTATAGGACCGGAGGGTCTTCACTGAGACACATGACCGGAGAGTCCACACCGAGATGCATGGCCGGAGGGTCCATGCCGAGCTATAGCCATGAGAGGCTTATTATTTGTGTATGTGGTATTTTGGGGAACTCACTAAGCTTCGTGTTTACCGTGTTGTGTGATATGTGTTTCAGGTACCTCTCAGGATCGCAGGATGGCGCTGGCTTGATTGTACACACCAGTTAGAGATTATGTTTTTGAGGATTCTAGGATATTATCAAACATTTTTTGCCTTGTGTTTTGACAACTTATACATTTAGTGTTTTTGAGAAATGTGATATTGAGTTTTATGTGATTTTAAAAATGAAAATTTTATTTGAAAATTTTTAGTGTTACATTGTTAAAAGTTCTATATGTGTTTGGTGTGAAGCTAAAAATGGTGATCCTTATCCCCGCAAGTATATTGAACTAATACTTATCAATAGATGACTAAATGACCATTTTAGAACATTAAGTAATTAAGAGAAGTAGATATAACTTTTAGTGAAATACACAGAAATTTCTTTATTGCAATATGCATAAAGAGCATAAAGTCAAACTCAAAATTAAAGTAGTTTGTTTAATTCTGTTTATCTCGTGTATCATGGTTATTATGGAAAACTTAAATCAACTTATATAAACCAAATATGCTTATATGATGCATTTTTTTTCAAAAACATTTTTTGTATTTATTTATTAATTTTTAATTATACGTAACAAATAGAGACAACTTTTTACTATGTTACCTTTTGTTCATGAACCAACTAAGATGATACAAATGACTGATGAATATAATGTAAGAGGATACATAAGAAAGACTGATAGTGTGTCTAACCTTGAAGCATATGAAATATTTAGACTCCAAGTGTTAGTAGCTTTATGATTTAATACTTGAAAGATCTCAGTTATCACGTCAATTTGAATGAGATATTTGGTTAGTGGCCTTTTTTATGTTTTTTTATCTACTGCATCATAAAATAAAATTTACATGACAGTTTCTTATTTTCACTCAACCCTAACCTTAATCAAATCACATCTTTCTCATGCTTAATTCATAATTTTTTTGAATAACAAATTTTTTGTTATATTTGTTTGTTTTACTCTAGTAGCTTAGAAACTTGGGATAAATAGTTGTGACTTTGGTTACGGAAAGCACAAGTGAATCATATATGAGTTACAACTTAAAAAAAAATAGTTGTCAATTTATGGGTTTTTAGAAATTTACTCTTTTTTGAATGACATTTCGTCATTTCACTACGACAGGGACCATTTATGATTTTTTATCTTATTTAAAAAAATTAATTATTTATTTAATATATAAAGGGTCCCACTCTCTCTCTCTCTCTCTCTCTCTCTCTCTCTCTCTCTCTCTCTCTCTCTCTCTCTCTCTCCAAACTACCCTTCATCTTCCCTCTTTCAAACCTCAAATCCCTATAAAAATTGAGACCCAAAAAATCGTGAGACACACATATACACCTTCCAGAAAATCGAGGTCCCTCTCTCCACTTACAAGAATATGTTTGTGTAAAAGGATCAAATCGAAGAACATGGGAGAGTTTTTCTTGAGTTTGATTCTTTAGGTGGGTCAACGAAGAATGCACATATATGTTTCCATGTTGAAATAAATGGCTCCAGAGCATCGTTTATACAAACAGTAGGATGCATTTCAGATTTCGCTCATGTAAAGAAATCAAAATCCCAACAAAAAAAGGTCTATCATTTGAATCAACATAAATGGAAGAAGTCACCATGCTAAATCCACCGCCCCACTGTACCCAGTCCCACCATGCTCAAAAACCACTAGATCAATGTTGTTTTCTACATCTCAGGCGAACATACTATGGTGGTGGTTGATTCCGTCAAACATACCATAGAGAGATAGTGAAAATACTAAACATTGGATCTTGTATATCTCAATGCACGGTGGAATCCAGTGACCTTCAAAATCTGACTGGACTGTGGAATCAACGTCATATACTCGTTGTTGTGTGTAGGGAAAAGTCGCTCATGATCCCCTTTTTCACGAAGGTCTACCTCGTTGTGGAACAGAAGCAAGGATTAACCTGGTTAGTTCATCGACTTGGAACTATCTTCGGTTTTTCACCTTATAGCATGATGACAATAATTAGTACTTTATGCGCATATGCTACAATCTGTAAACACGAAGGGATTCCATAGAAATTCCTAGGGACTAAGGAAGCTTGAGATCATTACTCTGATGTTTTAGATGTCGATTTGATAGTTGAGCAACATATATGGGTCGGTGATGGTGGACCAAAGGAAGAAAGGTATGAACGAAGGGTAAAGGAAGAAGGAGGCATTAGGTTGGGGTTTTTGAGAGAGAGACTGAGAGACAGAGAGAGAGAAAGAGAGAGAGAGAGAGAGAGAGAGAGAGAGAAAAAGTGTGTGTGTGTGTGTGAGGGAGGGGGTGGGACCCTTTTATATTTTATATTTAAATTTTTTTTAAATAAGAAAAAACATCATAAATGGTCAATGTGGTAGTGAAATGACGAAAATGCACTTCAATTAATGGACAAAATTTAACGGTGTTAGCAATAACGACCAATCGTCAAAAGTTTTGAAAGCACATGGACCATATATGATGTTATTAAACCACGGGGACTAAACTTTAGATTTTGTGAAACCATAGGGACCATTTAAGATGTTTTTTCTTATTAATATTTCCTGTGACACAAAAAATTAAACATTAAATGATATTGGTAACATGACGATCATACCCTTAATGTTTTTTTATTTTATATGTGATTCATTTGTAATTTATATATGAATCACATGTATGTAACATCCGGATTCCCAGGTATCCTATTTTAAGTATATATATTGAATTTTAGAGAGGGACTCGGCGAGTAGGCGCTCAGACTCGTCGAGTGGGATCACACATATTTTGGTCTGATTTAATGAAGGACTCAGCAAGTCCATGCGTGGACTCGGCTAGTCTGCGCTGTTAAATGAAACCCTAAATCTTAGGGCCTGAGCCCTTTTTAAGGACCTTTATAGCCACCATTTGCGGCTACCAGACCCTTGAAAGAAACCCTAGAAGTGCTTGAGCGTTGTGTGATGGAAGAAACCATTATTTGACCGTTGTGGGTTGGTTTTTGCAAGAAGAAGGTGGTTCCAGCTTAGAGGAGGCCAAGGAGGTTTCATATCTGTGGATTTCAAGCAAAGGACGTCATCCTTGAGGTAGCTTATCGATCCTTTTTCTGTTTTGTTAAAGAATCCATGGATCTAGGGTTTTCTATACCCTTTATTGGGTTGATTTGTTGGGAATATGGTCCCTTAACATGTTTAGACTTCAGATCTTGACCCATAGTGGTCCAGAGAATGTTATCTATCTTGCTTTATGATGAGTTATGGAAGAAATGGAATTAGGATGTTGTATTTGGGGCTATTTCATCAAGTAGAGTTATTTGGACATTGCATGAGTATCAAGATCGAACCTTTACGTGTTTATTGAGCTTGGGAAGGTCAGATCTATGGATTCGAGGAATATATCTGACCTCAGAAGGTCATTTGAGTTTGAGCAGGGCGGCAACTCGCCGAGTCCATAAGTGGACTCGACGAGTCGAGTCGAGGTCGCCATGCGCTTCGTGACAGGTGTAACCCGTCGAGTGTATGGATGACCCGACGAGCCAAGAGAGGCTGAAAGGATTCAGAGGACCCGCATGCACTCGCTGAGTCGCCCATGTCACTCGACAAGTCGAGTCAAAGTTTGACCATTGACTTTCGTTGAATTTAGGGTTCTGGTCAAGGTTGATTCAGGAGAGTTCAGGGAAGGGTGGAATGGCATTCTACCCAATTTGTAGAGATGAGATCATGAGAGAATATTGATTAGGATGTTATTTGAATGATAGGGGGAGGCTAAGTCGGGACATTGAGCACGAGAGTTTATCCGACTTCTTTGAGGTGAGTCTTCTCACTATACTGTACCTGGAAGGGTACCTATGTGTGACCGGAAGGTCTTGTATGTTATGAGATGTATGTGCTATATGTTGTTATGTGATATGTATGTTATGTATAATAAGGACCGGAAGGTCAAGATGATATGGACCGGAAGGTCAAGAGGTTACGGACCGGAAGGTCGACACGAGTAGGACCGGAAGGTCCACCGGGATTTGGGACAGAAGGCCTATGAGACCCATGGATCAGAAGATCCTATAGAGTTATGGCCTGGAAATGCGTATGTATGGTATGTGGTATTTGGGGAACTCACTAAGCATTTATGCTTACAGTTATTATGATATGTGTTTCAGGTACTAGCGAGGATCTCTTGAAGGCGCCGGCGTGATCCGTACACACTTATGGAGTTCGTGTTATTGAGATTCTGGGACATGTTTTGTTATGACACAGTGAATACATTATGTTTTGTGATTATAATGTGATTGGAAGTATGTTTTAAAAATGAAAAATTGTTTTGAAAATTTACGTCGTTACAAGTTGGTATCAGAGCGTTGGTTTGAGGGATTTGGGTGCATCTTTGGATGAATCTGAACTCAAACTGAGGATTTGAAAATGTTTTTCATAAAATAAACAATTTTTCTAAGGGAGTAAAAGAATTTGAGAAAATCAGAAGGAAGCAGTGTGTACGATTAACCAGCGCCTGAACGGTGATTTCCCAAAATACCCTTACATTATGTGTTATGAGATATGTTATGATATGATATGCATGATAGAGTTGGCTAGGTATTCATATTAGGACTAGAGTGCCTTGATTTTGTGATGCTTTAGCCTAGGAAGGATTTTGCTGCTATGTGATGCTTGAGAGCGAGTAGGTAGCAGTGAACAGCTGATGAGAGGTCTACTGAAGGTTAGCCTATGCCAGTGAGATATAGAGTACTTGTGATATGGGATCCAAGGAGGAGGACTTAGGGTGACGACTGATGCGGTGTAGACGGTAGTATAGGGCCCGTACTACTAAAGACATCGAAGCAGTGCGCACTCTAAGTAAAATCCTTTGGGTACTAAGGAACAGGTAGGGTCAAGTTATCGAGTGCGAGTATGCTCGAGCGAGTCTCTGATATTATTATGTTGTATTTCAGATACATCATGGTTGGGAAACCCCACAGACTTGAGACGAGCGGCGTGATTGACGAGGAGCATCATCAGATGATCCACGATGAGGTGGCGGCGACGATTCGGGCCGAGATTCCGGAGATGTTTGAGTCTATCAAGACCATATTGATTGAGACTTTTGTTGAGCGGTATGCAGCGTTAATTGAGGCTGCGGCTATTGCGGCTACCGCAGCTGTGGCTGCTCCCAGACCTCAGGGAGGGGACTCGTTGTTGCTTCTAAAGTTCAGAAACACGAAGCCACCCGAGTTTGATGGGACGCAGGATCCGATCGCTGAAATGAGATGGATTGCTGATATCGAGGGATGCTTCTACATGTTTTCATGTCCAGAGCATCTGAGGGTACGGTTCGCGTTGAACCAGCTTCACTTGGGAGCGAAGGACTGGTGGAAGTTCGTGACGGCGAGCTTCACTCTTGCAGAGATTTCAGCGGTGACCTGGGAGAGGTTCACCATCATGTTCAGAGATGAGTATGTTCCCCCTGTGGAGAGGGAACGGTTGGTTCAGGAATTCTTGACCCTCAAGCACGGTACTGATTCTGTTACTGTGGTTACCAGGAAGTTTCATGAGAGGGCGATGTTCTGTCCTGAGCAGGCGTCTACTGAGCAGGCACGCATGACCCAGTATTTGGGCGTTTTGAGGAGGGATATACAGGAGTTCGTGTCGAACTCGACTTACCGGACATTTGCTGAGCTTCAGGAAAATGCCCGGAAGAGGGAGATTGAGTTGGAGACTCAGGCCAGGGAGGAGGCCGAGTCTTAGAGGATGGATCGGCGACCGACACAGTCTCAGCTGGCAGCCAAGCGGGCCAAGCCCGCCGATACGAGATCTGGAGGCCAGAAGGGTCGCACTTGTGGGAAGTGCGGCAAGGGACATGATGGAGTCTGTCGATCGGGTGCTTGCTATAAATGTGGCAAGGAGGGGCATATCGCCAAGGATTGCCCCAAGGGAATTATGGTTTGCTTTCATTGCAACTAGAATCGCCATCGGAAGGCTGAGTGCCCACAGTTACATCAGGGATCAGCACAGGGATCTGCACCCACTGCTAGGGTTACCGAGACTTGGCCAGTGAAGGCCGAGGCACCGAAAGCTCGCGGGAGAGCTTTCCAGTTGACAGTGGAAGACGTCCGCGCAGCGACCGATGTTGTGGCTGGTATGTATTCTTTATTTATTTATGTTGAGTTGAGATATTGTGCTTATATGATGATATGCGTAGGTACTTTTCTTGTAAGTTATGTACCTGCGTTAGTGTTATTTTACTCGGGTGTGAGTCGATCGTTTGTGTCGATAGCGTTTAGTCGGCACATCAGCAGCGGACGACAGGCGTTGAGTCGACCTCTGCGAGTTTCCATAGCTGACGAGCGAGTGGTGTATGCTATGGAGGTGATACGAGGATGTGTACTCGAGATCTTCGGTGTTGAGTTCCCGATAGATCTGGTCCCGATAGCGATGGGGGACGTATGTGTCATAGTGGGCATGGATCGGTTGAGCCGATTTGGGGTTGTGAAAGACTGTGAGCAACAATTGGTGATGATACGAGACCCTAGTGGGGGAGTACTTATGGTGTACGGAGAGGGTACCCGATCTGGGTCAGCGTTATGTTAGGCTTCCAGAGTGAGACAAAGTTTACAACAGGGCTGCAGCGGGTATGTAGCCTATGTGATGGACACACGAGGGGCCACTGGGAGGCCAAATTTGATTGATGATGTTCCGATAGTGTGCGAGTTCCTGGATGTTTTCCCCAAGGAGTTGTCGGGTGCGCTTCCCGAGAGGCAGGTAGAGTTCAACATCGATTTGGTTCCGGGGGCAGCGCCTATCGCCAAGGTGCCTTATCGCCTTGCACTGCCAGAGATGCAGGAGTTATCCTCGCAGCTTCAGGAGCTGTTGGGGAAGGGGTTTATTAGACCAAGTAGTTCCCCTTGGGGAGCGTCGATCCTTTTTGTCAAGAAAAAGGATGGTTCACACCGGATGTGCATTGATTACCGGGAGTTACACAAGCTAACGGTCAAGAACCGTTACCCCTTACCGAGGATCGATGATTTGTTCGATCAACTGCAGGGAGCGTCTTGGTTTTCCAAGATTGATATGAGGTCGGGATATCATCAGATGAGGGTGCGTGATGAGGATATCCAAAAGACAGCGTTCAGGACTCGTTATAGGCATTACGAGTTCGTGGTGATGCCTTTCAGGCTCACCAATGCACCGGAGGCGTTCATGGATCTCATGAACAGGGTGTGCAGGTCGATGTTAGATCGTTCGGTGATTGTGTTCATTGATGATATATTGGTGTATTCAAGATCCAGAGAGTAGCATGAGGAGCATTTGAGGGAGATCCTCGGAGTTCTAAGATCGGAGAGGCTTTATGCCAAATTCTCCAAGTGCGAGTTCTGGTTACGGGAGGTCCAGTTCGTGGGGCATCTCGTCAACCAGAATGGGATTTTGGTCGATCCGGCCAAGATTGAGGCGGTCATGAGGTGGGAGGTGCCGAGATCACCCACCGAGGTCAGGAGTTTTCTAGGATTGGCCGGCTACTATCGGAGATTTATCAGAGATTTATCTAAGATCGCCGTGCCTCTAACCAGGTTGACCAGGAAGGGTGTTGCTTTTTCATGTGGTCCGGAGCAGTAGACCTCGTTTGAGACACTTCGCCAGAAGTTATGTGAAGCCCCTGTGTTACCCCTCCCGGAAGGGATGGAGGATTTTGTAGTGTATTGTGATGCATCGATATTGGGGTTGGGTGCGGTGCTTATGCAGAGAGGGCATGTGATAGCGTATGCATCGAGGCAGCTGAAGCCTCATGAGACGAGGTATCCCAGCCACGATCTGGAGTTGGGGGCACTAGTGTTCACCCTCAAGATATGGCGTCATTATTTGTATGGGGTTCGGTGTACCATATACACGGACCAGAAGAGTTTGAAATATCTGATGGACCAGCCCAACCTGAATATGCGCCAGAGGAGATGGTTAGATGTGGTAAATGATTACGATTGTGAGATCCTGTACCACCCAGGCAAAGCTAATGTTGTAGCTAATGCATTGAGCCGTAGCGCGGAGAGGGCCCTGATTCGAGACATTTGTATGCGTCTGACAGTGATGACTCTGGTGTTGGACACCATTCGGGAGGCCTAGGCAGAGGTCGTGATACCGGAGAGCCGCAATAGGGAGCGGGTGATCGAACAGGTGTCCGAGTTTGTTACCAATAGTCGAGGGCTGATGACCTTTCAAGGTCGGATTTGGGTGCCGTATGCAAGTGGAGCACGTACGATTCTGATGGAGAAGGCGCATAGATCGAGGTTCTCGATCCATCCCGGGGCCACAAAGATGCAAGCGGAGCACGTACCATTCAGGAGAGTTCAAGCAAATGGTAGAATGTCCTTCTACCCAATTTGTAGAGATGAGATCATGAGAGAATATTGATCAGGATGTTATTTGAATGATAGGGGGAGGCTAAGTCGAGACATTGAGCATGAAAGTTTATCCGAATTCATTAAGGTGAGTCTTCTCATTATACTATACCTGGAAGGGTATCTATTGATGGGTTTTATACAAAAAATCCTATCTGTGCATGGAACCCTAATGTAGTCTACAAATGTCGCTTTATATTTTTTTTAACTAAATGCGCGTTTTTATAGAGGGATCTAAAATTCTAAAATTTTGAATACCCCGCTTCTCACTCTGATCCTATGGGTCGCCTTATCTCTCGCATAGAGCCATTCTCTCCCTCCTCTCTCTCTCTCTCTCTCTCTCTAACCCTAGACACAACCACTGGCCATTCACATTCCTTCTTCCCAGCCACTATATTCTTCTTGCTCCATATAATAAAATCGGCGACCAAATAATCAGGCTCACTTCTTATTTTGCTTCTCCGTCTCCCACAAAAACCCTAGTTTCTATTACCACTTCTTTTTCCTCACTGACAATCTCATCTAAACCTCTTTCTTATGTTCTCTTCTTATAATTCTTAAACCCTGCTTCAAAGAACTAGGGATGCGGACCTCATAAAATCCTTCATAGAACCGGCGATTGGGGATCTGCGACTCTTCACGTTGACAACGCCCTACTGCAACTTACGGTGGGGACCCAACGGTGAAGCAATTACATAACATGGTTGACTGCTCTGGCATCCTCACTTGTTCTGTGTGGGAAGAGGGTAAGAGGATGAAGAGGTGGAAGATTTTCAAAAGTCAAGCCTGAAGAAGGAGAAAAAGATTCAATGGTACGTATTTACTTTCGTATTCATCTTCTTCCTCTCTATCTTCCCGTAAATACAAAATTAATCCCACTGTTGAATTAGTGAATTGGGGGTTAGGGTTTGGAGTGATTTGGGGAGAAGATGGTATTGGGTAGTCTTCTTCCTCTCTATCATCTTCCTCTGCATATAAATCCACCCCTCATCGTCATCTAAACACAAATTAACCTTCACACTTCTTCACTCAAAAGTGTTCAGAAAAAAGCTCAAAGCCTTAACACAAGATCCCCATGATGTCCATCTCTCGATCCATCCTGCTTCTGAGCCTTCTGCTTTCTCTTGCTTTTACTATAATATTCGTAGAAACACATAGCTATAAGTTCAAAGTACGCCCTTATATTAAACATAGTGTACCATAATCATCATATACTATTTTTGTTCAACTAATGTTCATGTTAACTTCAATAGTTATGCAAGACGGTATGACATCTTTTCTTTTACTTAGCCCTTGTGATGCGTCTTAGATAACATGAGGAAACTGTAATGCAAGATGGTATGACATCTTTTCTTTTACTTAACTCAATCCTTAATTTCTATTTCAGTGAATATTTATGCTTTCTGCATCTATCTATACTTTGGGTTGGTTTCTTTTTTGTGTTATGTGCTCTGTTTCATAAAACTTGAAACATTGTGTCTACAATGCAATGATTGGGAAATGTTGGAATTTGAAATTACCTTATTTGAGGTTCTACTGAGTTTTCCTCCTGTTGCTGTTTTTTGGGAATTATGATGTTGATATTTACCTTTTCTACCCTCAAATTTCAGGTATGTGATTACATCCATGTTGTAAATTTAGCAGATGGACACACTGCTGCTTTGAAGAAATTCTCGGACCCTAAAATAGCTGTGTATCTCTTTCTGATTGCATATGACATTTTTTAGTTTTGGAAATTTTGTTCTGTTTGACATTAAATCAAACGATTATCTGTTTTTTAGGCTGTGAAGTCTACAACTTAGGAACGGGTAAAGGCACATCTGTGTTGGAGATGGTAGCAACTTTTGAAAAGGCATCCGGAAAGGTATTACAATTACAATCTTGAAAATATGTTATCTAGTTTCTATCCAATGTTGATAAAGAAAATCTACTTGTATTTAGATGTTTATTTTAAGAAAATTTACCCAATTATAGCAATCTCATCCAAATCCCAACAATTTTCACTGCTATAATAATAATAAAACCAAAAGTAGAATGGTATAGATAATAGGGTAGATTTTGAATGATGAGAAGAAAGGCTTACATGTAATGTTTGTGTTTGTCCAGCAAATTCCTGTTGTGACAGCTGGGTGTCAACCTGGCGATGCTGAGGTGGTATATGCTGAGGTGGTAAAAACCTTACACTAGCTTCTGGGAATCTTAAAACTGCAAGATCAAGTGAAAAATTTACAAATTAATTATAATTTTAAGAAACGGGTGGTAGGTTTGTTAATTTATAATCTAAATACTATTACTAAATGGGCTCTGTAGCACAACCCAACCAGTTCTTAATCAAGCAATCAGTACCATGTTAACTTTTTTATAAATAAATGCAAATAAAGAAGTTTTTAATTAAGGAGAAACCAAGGAACTTGATTCCATTGGTATGTATACATGCCTTGCATATGCCTAGCAGAGCACCTGGTCAAAAATAAACTGAAATTATAAGACAATTGGATAACATAATTATTAATAAAGAAAGGCTTGAATGAAACACTAACACAATTCCATTAGTCTATGAATTGCATAGACTCAAACAAACTGATATATTACAAAGCATGATTTTGTCAAACTTAAATTTTTTACATTTTGAACTGGAAGTTGCAGCCAAGGCCACAAGCTCAACAATTGCATACAATATATTTAAAAATCTATAACACAGAAAAAAGGAAATTGGAGTTGATTTTCAGATTTATACATATTTGGAAAATAGAAGTCACAAACAATATCTATGCTAATGACCAATGCAGTTAATCTAAATCGATAAATAGGACTAAGACAGCCTATTATAGAAGAGCCATCAGAATTAAACAAATAATGAGCCAACATGACATTTAAAGATAGTACAAATAGAGAATGAAACAGAGGGCACTACGAACATGTTATAACTCAACTTTTGACGTGCATTTACATAAATATAATTTAGAGTCAGGGTATTGTAGGTTGCAGTTTGTGTCAAAAAGACACTCAATTGAAACCCCCAAACTTAGAGTTCATACATAGATTGCATGTTATCCTTAGAATATATAATGTGTCAAAGGGACTTCTCCAGTTTTTTAAATATCCCACAAAAAGACACCTGATAGTAACAAATGTATAAGGATTGATAGATCATCTTTCAAGTGCTAATTTTGCAAATAACCTATATTGAGTATTGGTTTAAAGAAAAAATAAATAAATAATAATAACTACATGAAATAATGAACTTTTCAAAATGTCTCATTCCATTATAATATCTTTGTGACTTAATATTTTGGAACTTGATTGCTTACTGGTAGTTGTTTGATTCTGGTGTTCTATTTTTCAGAGAAACTGGATGACTAGCTAATCCAAAGGCTTCCATTTACAG
This sequence comes from Lactuca sativa, assembly GCF_002870075.4. NCBI lineage: Eukaryota > Viridiplantae > Streptophyta > Magnoliopsida > Asterales > Asteraceae > Lactuca > Lactuca sativa. Next base: position 216,969,414 of record NC_056631.2, on the reverse strand, counting down.
ATTAGTCGCCTCTTCCTCTTTAATAAAATTAGGGCTTTCATCAAGAAACCTTCAATTGTAGTTGATGACTCAATATTTAAGGGTCCTAATCAGGAATTTTTTTCCCAAAACATGAAAATTTGTAAAGTGAGACTAAGAGCCACTTGGTATAAAAAAAAATACATCTTTTCTACTTCAGTGCCAGAGAGTGTAAAAAACAACTAACCCTTTCAGTTATTTAGCTATAATTGGATGACATGGAAAGTTTATCACTAAACCCTGAACTGACCCTCAACTGTTCTTGATTTCTCTTGCCATGTGAAAATCGGGAAAGAAAAAAATTGTGAGTAGTTTTTCACTAAACCTTGAACTCTACTTGGCTCAGTGAACTCGTATTTGTCATCATCCTATACAAAACAAAATAAAATATGAATTGAATTTGAAAGAAATAAAATAAAGCAAAAAGATTGAACTTTGTAAGAGTTAAAGGACCTTCAAAAAGAGTGTTATTTCTGTTCCTCTACGAATCTGGTTTTTAGGATCAGTTTCTTATCTAATTACATATGAACTACTTTCAGGTGCTGCTTCCCAAATGTATTGCTTGTCTGACCTTGGACTCTTGTTGGAAACAATCACCTGTTTTTATAAAATATTTAGAATCATTTTTAATTGACAACTTAAGAAATTAAGAAAATGGGAAAAGGGTATTAAGGACCTTTTCAGCAACCAGAAAAGCCGAATAGAACCCAACACCAAATTGACCAATCAAACTGTTATCATTTCCAAGATCCTTGTTCTCCTAAACAAAAAGATTCAACATTTTATACAATTAACCGATTAATGTAATGTAGTACATATTTGCTAATGATTTATATGAAAGAAGGTAAAGTACCACTTTGAGAAATGGTTCCAAGGCAGTCTATTAGATCTTCTTTGGTCATTCCAATACCAATGTCTCTACAATAAGGGTACAAAAAAGGTTTATAAATCTCTTGTAGAGTTGTATTTTATGAGGAAGGATTCAAGAATGAAGAAAAGTAAGTAATCTTACGATATTGTGATTGTCCGTTTTTCTGGATCAGGTTTAATTCGGATTTCAAGCTCACCAGCATCTCCAAGTAATGAGGGATCCGTTACACTTAAGAATATCAGCTTATCAAGAGCGTCACTTGCATTACTGAAAGAAGGTTTCTTGTTAGAACTTTTGTTTTTGAAAATGATAAAAGATGGAAATCAAGCATGAAACGTGTAGACTGTAGAGATGTTTTTACCTCACAAGCTCCCTGAGGAAAATTTCTTTGTGGCTGTATAAACTATGAACTATCTGATTCATTAAACGAGAAATCAAGCATGAAAAGTCATCGATGCTAAAGTACCTAGAAAAATGCATACTATTGGAACAAGTTTTTGGGCAATAGGTACCGTTCAAGTTATACTCCCATTTTACTAGTCTGTTACTGGTTTCAATGCTAAAGTAGCTAGAAAAATGCATACTATTGTTCACCTCAATCATTACTCTTATGTGCATATAATAAATCATCTTGTTTAGAGTATAGGAAGTGAAAAGTATTTTGGCAGTTTGTAGGACATATGCATAACAATACTGACTTCAAATTTGATTGCTAATTTTAAACTGTTACTACTGTATAGGTATATATTCACAGCTGATCCTAAAGGAAGATTGAAGAAGATGTGCAAATCTTTTCGTATCTGGGAAGTTCTTAATTTACTAAATCATTTTCTTAATTTCAAATTTTCATGAAATACAATAATATTTTATTTTAATTTACTAAATCATTTTCTTGATTTCAAGATTTATTTTCTCTTTCCCAATATTATTTCGAAGATAGGTATGATTTGGTGAAGTTAATTAAGCTGATTAAGAAAGTTGGACTCTATGTTCATCTCAGAGTTGGTCCTTATGCTTGTGCTGAATGGAATTTAAGGTAATTAAATTTTTTTTATTTTACAGAAATAGTAAAATATTTACTTGTAATTTTTAACAATTTCACAAATAAGTTACACCTCCTATTAGCTTGTTATTTTATGCATTCAATATGTTCTTGATATATAAACATTAAATCTTTGTTGTTTTTTTTCAAGTTCTTTGCAGATATACAAGTGTTGCATTTTTCATTTCAATGGTTAGTTGTTCTACTAATGATGGAAGCTACTAATAAAGGAAATGGAAGAAGCCGCATGAAATAGATTTTTTGTATGAAACACAAAGTAGATTAGATGATTGTAAATTTATATATTGTAAGAAATAGAATTGTATGACATTAAATTTTATGAAATGGATTATATTTTTTGTATATGATATTTTATTTTCTATTATGAGGTATTAAATGCAAATTTAATTTGAAAATTACTAAATCTATAAAAAATAATTTTTTTTAACATTTAAAATTATGATACGCAAAAACGTGTGTCATCTTCATTTATGACATGCTTTTCTTGACAGATGCTTTCTTGATATGCATTGCGTGTCATTAACACGCGCGTTGTAAGGTTACGACATGCGAATGTGTGTCATCTTCCTTTATGATAATGCCTTCCTTGATACGCATTGTGTCGTAATTGCGCGTCGGAAACGAGCGTCGTAAATGAGCGTCATAAATGCGCGTCGTCTCTCTTTATGATAGGGCCTGCCTTGACGCACATTTGCGCGTAGTCTGAGCCTTTTACGACACGCAATGAGCGTCATAAAAGGCTGTTTTTCTGGTAGTGTCAAGCCCTAAGTCTTGAAAGCAAGCACCAGAAGTGTAGTGCCTCTAATGGCTCACAAACACCACAAGAAATTGGAGAGGCTATAGAGAGAGAAGGGAGGATGTAGAAATCAGCTCTAGATACCCTAGGGATCAAGTGGATGGTTTCTTATGCCTTAGGGGTCTTTATATACGGTAGAGATTAGGGATTCAGTACTTATCCTTATCCAGTTGCTTGTCCACCAAGCAATCATAAGATAAGCCTTGAAAAGCCCTTATCTCTTGGACCTTTGGACGATTTCAAGGATATCCTATCCCTTGATTTCTTCCATCCTATAATTAAGATAACCATTGCCCTATTTTGCAACTATCACATAATTACAATTCAGCCCCTCTAGTTTAATTAATTACACTTAATCAAAAAATTAATTTCTAATTAATTATTGACCAATATTAATTAAACAAATATGATTTCTCCTTTAATATATTATTCTTATACTATATTAACAAATCATAATAACCTCTCTCTCTCTCTATTTATTTCTCCAGTCAAGTTGCTTTGGTGAAGGCAACCCAAAAGGACCATGCACAACCGGGTCAAGTACTTACCAAATATGGTTACGGACTTAGACACTAATCCAACAGTCTCCCACTTGGATAAGTCTAGTAACCACAAATGCAATGTACAACTCGATAAGAAACCGTAGCTCTCAAAGACGCTGTCGAACTCTGATCTCATCAGTAACCTGTCCTTTAGATAAGGGATCATACAGTCCTCTGTTTAGATATTGTGCGGACAATCTTATGGAACTAGTTGTCCAGCAGTTGGTTTCTTGATCTCAAATTCATTTGACATAGAACTTAATTTAACACATCAATTCAGTTCTGACCGGGCCCGACACATAAGTCAAATCAAATCATTGAGCGGCCGTGATATTGCTTTTACCCTCTTAGGATAGAAGTAACAGATAAACTTCGACTTATATGCATTTACTATTTACTAATCAATCACACATAACAATGCGTTTTATGACATCAATTTACTAATGCGGTTTCGCATTATCAATGTACAACCAATTAGTAAACAATAAACCATATATCTTGGTTTTAAGACCATATGATATTATCGTCTTGCGATCACTTTTGTCACATTCCATAAAGTGATTCCAGCAAGCGCGGGTTTATTCCAATGCTCAAAGCTTGTTCATAAGCACTCATGAACATTGTAGCAAACTGTTGCTATGTCTAATACCATTTAGACAATCTACACACCAATTCATGACAATCTTCATTCATACCTACTTCCAACATATGAACGATTGTGGACTGTTTGAATAATTCAATTATTCTTAATAAACTCAATTATTCTGGAAGTCAAAACATACAAAGTGAAACAATAGCTAAACAATTAACATAAGACAGTAACACTACCTATAAATAATACTCCTTTACTTAATCATCAAACATAAATTACATTTATCTATTACATGTTTCTAAAACTATCTAATATAAACTAATATCATCCTTCAGCCCAATGCTCCTAGCGTGCTCCAAGTGCTTAACCCTACTAAATCCCTTCATAAGCGGATCTGCTGGGATATCTTCTGATGATATCCTCTTAACCACGAGGTGTCCTTCTTCTACTCGATGTCTAATAAAGTGATACTTTTTGTCGATATGCCGAGATCTACAATGATCCCTCGGTTCCTTGGTCAAGGCAACCGCTCCTTCATTATCACAAAAAATTTCCATAGGCTCCTTTATGGCAGGCACAACTCCAAGGTCACCAATGAAGTTCTTCAACCATAGCGCCTCCTATGATGCTTCGCTTGCTGCAATATACTCTTATTCGCACGTTGAATCAGCTAGAGTATCGTGCTTGGAACTCTTCCAAGTCATTTCTCCTCCATTTTAGGTAAAGACCCAGCCCGACTGCGAACGGTAGTTGTCTCTGTCGTTCTGGAAGCTGGCGTCACTATACCCTCGCACCTTTAAGTGATCACTCCCTCCGAGGACTAGGAACCATTCCTTGGTCCTCCGAAGGTATTTAAGTATATTCTTGACCGTAATCCAATGAGCTTTGCCCAGGTTCCCTTGATATCTACTGAGCATTCTCAAAGCAAAGGGCACATCAGGGCGAGTACAAGTCATAGCATACATGACCAAGCCAACTACAGAAGTGTAAGGTACTCGGCTCATCTCTACTATCTCGGCTTTGGTACTCGGACTTTGAGTCTTACTCATCTTGGCATTACTCTGTATCGGTAGTTCTCCCTTCTTCGATTTTTCCATACTAAAACGTTTTAGTACCTTATCCAAGTAAGTATTCTGACTAAGTCCTATTAGTCTCTTACTTCGTTCTCTCACTATCCTTATTCCCAAAATATAGGAAGCCTCTTCGAGGTCCTACGTAGCAAAGAACTTCCCGAGCCAGGACTTAACCTCCTGCAGAGTCGGGATGTCGTTTCCTATGAGCAGTATGTCATCGACATACAAAACGAGGAAGCTAACTATACTCCCACTGGCCATGACATATACACATGATTCCTCTTCGCTTCGTACAAATCCAAACTCTTTGACTTTCTCATCAAAGAAAAGATTCCATCTGCGAGATGCTTGCTTAAGTCCATAAATGGACTTCTCAAGCTTACACACTCTATTGGGATGCTTCGGATCAACAAAACCCTCTGGCTGAGCCATGTAAACATCCTCAACCAACTTCCTATTAAGGAAAGCGGTCTTGGCATCCATTTGCCATATCTTATAATCATGAAATGCAGCAATGGCTAGCATCACCCTAATAGACTTTATTTTTGCAACTGGTGAGAAGGTCTCATCGTAGTCAACTCCGCGAGTTTGAGTAAAGCCCTTCGCCACCAGTCGTGCCTTATACGTGTGCACATTCCCATCCACGTCGGTCTTCTTCTTGAAGATCCATTTGCACCCAACAGTCTTATGTCCGGGCACATTGTCAACCAAATTCCAAACTTGGTTGTCATACATGGATTGAATCTCGCTGTCCATCGCCTCTTTCCATTTTGCAGACTCTAGGCCTGCCATGGCTTCCTTATAGCTATTCGGTTCATCAAGATTTATTAGTGTACCATTTATTAGTGTACCATCACTAATTTACGTGTCCCCTTCGGTAGTAATATGAAAACCATAAAAATGGGGTTGAACTCTAACTCTTTCGGAGCGTCTAAGAGGTAAGGACTCGTCAATTGGTTCAACCAGAGTTTCCTCCTCAGGTTGAGCGCTAGCGGTAAACGTTCCTTCATCGTTCGATTCTTGAATCTCTTCGAGATCGATTTTCCTCCCACTGTCTCCTTGGCTTATAAGTTCTCACTCTCGAAAAACCCCTCTTCTCGCAACGAAGACAACATTGTCACTCGGTCTATAGAAGAGATATCCAAAGGATCTCTGCGGGTAGCCGATGAAAATACATCGCTCACTACGAGGTTCGAGCTTGTCGTGAGTCTCTCATCTTACGAAAACCTCACAGCCCCAAACCTTGATATGTGCCAACGAGGGAGCCTTCCCTGTCCACATCTCATGAGGTGTTTTGACAACCTTCTTTGTAGGGACTCGGTTAAGGATATGGGCGGCAGTCTCTATGGCATACCCCCAGAATGAGATAGGTAGTGAAGCATGACTCATCATAGAACAGAACATGTCTAACATGGTTCGATTACGCCTTTCTGCCACACCATTCAACTGCGGTGTCCTAGGTGGCGTCAATTGTGAAACGATTCCGCATTCCTTGAGATAGTCGTGGAATTCAAGACTTAGGTACTCTCCTCCTCGATCGGATCGAAGCATCTTGATTTTCCTGCCCAATTGATTCTCCACTTCATGCTTGAACTCTTTGAACTTTTCAAACGTTTCTGACTTGTGCTTGATTAAGTAAATATACCCATATCTACTATAATCATCGGTGAAAGTCACATACAAGCGGTTCCCATCCTTTGTGGTGGATCTAAAGGGCCCACACACGTCGGTGTGTATGAGATCCAATAAACCCTCACCCCTCTCACAAGTGCCAGTGAAGGGTGACTTGGTCATCTTTCCAAGTAAACAAGACTCGCACGTGTCATCTTCCCTAAGGTCGAATGACTCCAACACTCCATCCTTTTGGAGTTGGGCTATGCGCTTCTTGTTGACATGTCCAAGACGACAATGCCACAAAGATGCTTTATCCATACTATTGGAAGAATCCATACACAACACATCATTTCCTAGGTTATCTACAACCATAACAGTTTCATAAATTCCATTACAAGGCAACAATTATTTAAATCTAAACTCAATCCATTACTAAGCACTAAAGAATACACTCCAATCTTGGTAACAGTCAATGTTCTTTTGTTCCCTATGATTAGATTTATTCTTCCAAGCTCTACATCCCTATTTCTTCCTAGTCCCTGCAAATCAGAACAAATGTGGTAACCACATCCTGTATCAAGAACCCAAGAAATAGCATGAGATGAATCATTAGATTTAATTGTGTATCTACCTGCATAAGATGGCTTGATCTTTCCATCCTTGATGGCTTGCAGATATTACGGGCAGCTTCTCTTCCAATGCCCTATTTTGTGGCAATGATGGCACTCTGCCTCCTTTGGTGTGACATCCCCAAAATCACGGCCAGAAAAGACCGATTTTGTTTATGCTTTATAAAAATCAGAGTATGTCATTTTATAAAAAGGTTGCGGAATTTGTTCCCAGAAAAACATGGTAAATACGTTATTAAAACATTTTCGAAGAAACGTATTTATTTCATTTTAAAATGTTTGGGATGTCATCGTTAATACCGAAACATAAGCATAAACAGACTTACAATGATTTACACTAGTAATCTACATCTCTTTTAAATCTCTCAGTGTAATGTCACTTCACTTCGTCACCTGTGATATACATAAACTGAGTGGGTCAGGTTGGGAAACCTGGTGAGTACATAGGGTTTTCAACCCACAATAATATAATTATTATGTTCAATCAAACAATCAACCCAATTACCCATCCCCATTATCTTCTTTACTCTTTAAGGATTTAACCTAAGAGTCATCTATCATGCATTCGTTTATTCCGAAGTCCCTTACTTCCAGGGTTATGGGACTGGCACTAAATCCATAGCTGCCAATGTTCGTTCATAAAGCACTAATTCCATAGCTGCTATAGTCTATTCATCGGGTACTAAATCCATAGCTGCCAGTCTTTATCTAATATGTACTAAGTCCATAGCTACCAATGTTCAACAGGTACTAAGTCCATAGCTACCAATTCCTACAGGTACTAAATCCATACTACCAACGTCTAAAAGGTACTAAGTCCATAGCTACCGGTGTTTGTCCCATAGGCACTAAGTCTGTAGCTGCCAATGTATACTTACATCATCTTCTATCTCTCATTATTCATCTACCCATCTCATACCCAACATTTTCGTATATATAAAATACGTATACAGTTGAAGTCCTTTAAAACATGTATAAAACGTTCAACCAGCATAGACAGCAAGTATTCAGATAATGTGCACACATAGCACGTAGTTTATATAAAATACTTCATATCTATGCGTAAGATGAAAGTAACTATGCACTCACAACACGTAATATATATTAAATACTTCATATCTATGTGTAAGATGAAAGTAACTATGCACTCACTTGAGAAGGTGGTGACTCGGTACTCAGACAGTGCTTCGTTTACTTTAAAATAATTTCCTTCGACGAAACCTAGTATTATTACCACTAGATTTTAGTCTAATATTTACCGTGACTAATTATTAGTTTTATTATTATTATTATATAAGCGTTTAAACAATACTTTCCAACCACTATGTACAGACAGGGGCCAGACATAAAACACCAGAGGGCAGGACCATTTTGGCATATAGCACTTCTGAAATCCAACAACCCTATGCGGCCCTTTAAACCAGATTCCCCGTACCGCGAGTAGTTAAAAAGATATTATAACGACACTTATAAAAGTCATAATAATAGCTCAAATATTTATTATAAATTTATAATAACAATACTAATTTTAAATATAAACTATATTTAAAATAGGGTAAGCATAACTTACTTACAAGGGGATTTTAGCTAGGAGTCGGGCTCTGTAGGGTCAGAATTTCGTCGCTGAATCTTTCTAAGAAAGATTCGTGCAGCGCTTCAGCGCTCACCTTACTATATTAAAACTACAGAAAGAGAAGTCGAATCACGAGGGACCGAAATGCTCGGGGGATAAGGAGAGAAAGACTCTTGAATCAAGAGAATGGTGCAAGAAATATGAGAGCCCAAGCCTCTTATTTATAGTAATTGAATTTACAAAAACTACCCCCCATAATTACTTAATGACCTTATAGTTATATAAACAACTAAACACCCCTTTATAATACTATTTTAAATAGATTTAAAGATATTTGTACTAAACTAATGTCGAAAGAACTCAACATTAATCTTATAATGACCGCATCGTCGATACCTTTCTAATGATATATACATATGTATATATATGTGTATGTATATATATGATTTATACTTTATTTTAATACGTAAATATGCTATTATAATTTGTAACTCGTTCATACGAACTCCGTTTTTGACGTTCTTTATATCCATGCGTAGGTGGAGACGCCCTCTACAACTTTCGTTTAGACTCCTTCGGCTAATTTTGAATTTATTTTTAAAGTTATATTTTTAACAAGCCGGGACAGGATTGGTCCGTTATAATCTCATAACTTCTTCATCCGATGTCCATTTTCGTCTGTCTTTTTATTGTTACGCTACTAATAATGAGATCTTCAATTCTCGTTTAGGTTGTGTCGGCTAAAAATCGCTCGATCTAATATTCGAATTTCGGACTGTACACTGCTAATCCGAAACTTCGAAAAATCGTAACTTCTTCATACGAAGTCAGATTTGGGCGTTCTTTTTATCGAAGTTCTTAGTTTAACATATTCTACGACTTTCGTTTAAAGCGCTAAATCTAAATTGTCACACCCCCGAACCAGACGGCGGAAACGTCCGGGGGCTGTCGTGACTCAATTGAATACCATAACATTGAATATATATGGAACAAAACAACATTCGTCACCATTCATCAACATAGTACAACCAGTAGTGTTTACATGTCATACATTGTTTAAGACATTACATTTCCAAAAATTAATGTTGTTTGGTTCATTCAAAAATAAACTGCAGCCGTCACTGAGTATGATTTCCCTGGATTCACTGGTTCCCTGAGAATACAAGTATTTTGAAAAACGTCAACATATGAAATGTTGGTGAGTTCATAAGTAGTGTTTGAAATCGAATGTTTATATTTCTTGAAAAACCACCAGAAAATCCGATATTTTCTGAAAAGAAAAGCTTTCGAAAACGTTTGTGAAGATCCATAGGTATGCCTGTTTGTTTCTATACTAAAAAAAAATGTTCATTTAAGATGTATGCGTTTCAAATCTGTATGTGATAAAAACCCTAGGGAAACCCGATGTTCCCCTAGCTCTTTTGGAATCCATTAAGTTGCGTTGAAAACATTATAAAAATAGCAGTATCGGTCCCAAGCGACGTTGGAAGGTTCTCGAGCATTGATTATTTACTACAAACCCGCATTACACAAACGCCCAGTTTATAGTTATACTAACGAACCCGAAGGCGTCGTCCGTACTAATCACGTTATCCAATCGCCCGGACTATGTGTAGTCCCACATCCGAAGAGAAAGAGGTCACGAAGACCCCGGTAACTCCATTAACCGGCTGGGGAAAATATGCGTGCGAGGGGTCCCCGACCCGCCTCGTAAAATGTGTAGACTTTTCTAGCAATACCATGGACCCTTGGGGACCAGTGGTACAAGCCATTGAAAGTCACCCTACGTTGTGCCAAGTCGGTGAAACTCAACACTTCGTAGAAAAAAAATGTCTTCGGGCCTTAAGATCAAGTCATTGGGCTAGCTAGGCCCAACAAACAAGATTTTACACTTTTGGGGCCCGAAGATGGTGCGTAGACGTCTGTGCACACTCGTATGTATATGTATTACCAATCATTATTTGTATGTATCAAGGAGTTAGTAGTTGTAGATTTTCATTGGCTCGAGACCGAGCCAATTCGTTTAACAACGACTTTTGGTATTGTAATGAGTTGTATTTCGTTGATAGTCGAGGTGTCATTATTTGATCAAATTGTACACATTGAATCAGCCTTGAAATATTTCTGTTTTCAGCCTCTCATTAATTGTAAAATTTACATTTTCAACCCTTTTATTTAAATATTTCCCGGTTTGGTCCTTAAACTATTTTTCTTGACATTTTAACACCAAAAATTATTGAAATTAATATTTTCCAGCATATTTTTCAAAGAAAACAGTTTAAGTCCCTGAAAATGCAGTTTTTCTGGGTTTTAGCCCATCTTTTCGCAATTTTGACAATTTTGGCCCAAAATGGAAAAATTTTGCAACTTTGGTCCTTTTTAAATTTAAAAAGCATTTTAAACCTTTGAAAAGGATTTGGAACACTTATAGTCCACTGTTTTACAGAAAGTTACAGTTTTGGCCCTCCAAAACAGAAAAATTCGCATAATGGGCCTTATTGGGCCGAAATTTTCATTTTTAGCCCAATAAGCTTGAAATTTATGTTTTTAGTCCCCCAAATGAGTATATTTCCAGAAATTTATTTATAGAAACTGTTTTGGCACACTTCATCCATCAGAATCTGTGAAATGTCAATTTGGGCCCTTATTTTTGCATTTTTCACATTTTAGGCCCAAAATTTGTGTTTTTAACCCAAAGAAAATTATCACTAACCCACTTAGCCATTTTTCTTGAAGCTCTTTGGGTTTAGAAATACATTTGAAGCTAAAATCATTTAACACAAGATATATCTCGGTTTTGATGAGTTTTAAGGCTAAATCCAACATAAAAACACATAAAAGCATACATATAAGCATGGAAATCATACAAGGCATACAAATACATATAGATCTACACTTTCACTTGTATTCCCCCCCACAAAAACTCATAAAAGCAGAAAATAGGGGTATGAATCTCACCTTGGGTGGGTAGTTTCGGTTCTTGAAGAAAAATTGGAAGAAATGAAGTGATTTTTTTTGTCCCTTGCACTCCTTGATGAACTTTTCGAGATTATGGGGTTTCTAGAGTGCAAGATCACGGTTTTTACATGGATTAGGAAGAGATTTTTGATAATTAAGGAATACAAGTCATAGATCCAAGTAAAACCTTACCTTAGATGATGATTTTTGAGGAAGAACTTCCTTGGATGCTTCCTATTTTTCGAGATCTTGGATGGAGAAGAGGAAGAAGTCTTGAGTGAATTTTAGAGAGAGTTTGTGAGTGTTTTGTGTGTGTGTGTAAGCTCTCGGCCAAACAAGAAGAAAGAGAAGAGAAGAGGTTGAGTTGACATTCCTTGATACATGTTGGTCCATGCATGGAGATATGTGGGATATTAGTGAGGTGGCAAGTGTTAAGTCAACTCCTTTCTCATGGGCTTGATTTGGGCCGAAAATGTTGGAGGAAAGAAAGGGTTTTTGGGCTTTTTGCTCCTAAGCCCAATATTAGTGTTAATTAGGGTGTGTTTTAAGCTTAAGAGAATGTAGTAGGATTTTTATGTTTTTCTTGAACTAGTTTTAGGTTTCTCATGTACCAAAGCTCTTAATCCATTTCATTCTAGGCCCAACATGACCTAAAATGTCAAAATAAATAAGTGTGGGTCCAATTAGAGTCCAATTAGGGTCCTAAGCCCATGATAGTCTAATTGGAAGCTTATTGGTTCATTTGGATCCAATAAGGAAGTCTTAGTCCAAAATGGACTTAACCAAAACTTCTAGGGTCTCCAATTGTTTGATGACTATCTATAGTACTTGTATCTTGTATTTGATTAAAGTTTTTGATTCACATTAACTTGAATGTATAGATTACATAGCTTAAAATTCACAGTTGTGACATCATCCCCCCGTTAAAGGGAATTTCGTCCCGAAATTCTGTTTGAAGGCTAGATTTGAGAATGCTAGAATAGGTGAGGGTACTTCTGCTTCATTTGATCTTCGCGTTCCCACGTGAATTCTGGCCCACGCTTTGCGTTCCACCGTACCTTCACGATCGGGATGCGACTCTGCTTAGTACGCTTCACCTCTCTGTCCATGATTTCGATTGGCTCTTCGACGAACAGGAGATTCTCATTGATTTCGATTTCGTCAAGAGGAATGACAAGGGTTTCATCTGATAGGCACTTTTTCAGATTAGAGACGTGAAACACAGGGTGTACACCGTTTAGCTCCGCGGGTAGTTGTAGTCTGTAGGCTACCGGACCTATTCGGGCGACGATTTCGAAAGGTCCAATGTACCGTGGGTTTAGCTTTCCTCATTTTCCGAAACGTATAACTCCTTTCCAGGGTGAGACCTTCAACAATACTCGATCACCGACCTGGAACTCTAAGGGCTTTCGCCGTTTATCAGCGTAGCTCTTTTGCCGGTCACGCGATGCCTGTAATCGAGCTTTGATCTGGACAATCTTTTATGTGGTCTCGCGAATGATTTTCGGTCCTGTCATTGCCCTATCCGACGTATGTGTTCTTGCTAGCTGGGTATCACCTACTTCAGCCCAACATAACGGTGATCTACATTTACGCCCGTACAGTGCTTCGAAAGGGGCCACCTTAATGCTCGAATGATAACTATTGTTATATGAAAACTCGATCAACGGTAGGTGGGTATCCCAAGACTTTCCGAAGTCTATCACACATGCACGAAGCATGTCTTCAAGCGTCTGAATGGTTCGTTCGCTTTGACCGTCCGTTTGTGGGTGATACGCGGTGCTCATATCAAGATGAGTTCCCATTGCCTTGTGGAGCGACTGCCAAAAGCGTGACGTGAATCTACTGTCCCTATCCGAAATGATGGATTTTGGCACTCCATGAAGTCTTACAATCTCTCGTAGGTACAAACGCGTCAGCCTCTCCATCTTGTAGGACTCTTTGATGGGCAGGAAATGGGCAGATTTCGTCAGTCGGTCGATTATTACCCATATGGTGTCCAATCCGTCCGACGTCTTGGGCAGCTTGGTCACGAAGTCCATAGAAATCCCCTCCCATTTCCACTCAGGGATTGCCGGTTGTTGTAACAATCCGGAAGGTTTCTGGTATTCCACTTTTACTTTGGCACACGTAAGGCACTTACTAACATAAGTTGCGATTTCCGCCTTCATGTTAGGCCACCAATAGTGCTGCTTAATGTCCAAATACATCTTGTCCGAACCAGGATGAATGGAGTATCGTGTCTTGTGGGCTTCCTTCATAACGATCTCCCTGAATCCTCCGATTTTTGGAATCCAAATACGGTTCATGAAGTAGTATACCCCATTCTCTTTGACTTCCAGGTTCTTCTCCATTCCGCGTAATGCCTCGCTAGTTCTGTTTTCCGTTTTCATAGCCTCTGCCTGGGCTGATGCAATTTGAGTGGTCAAATGAGCCTGAATGGTTATCGAGTGCGTTTTCGTATGACGATTTGTGTATTCCTTCCGACTTAATGCGTCAGCTACCACGTTGGCCTTGCCTGGATGGTACTTGATCTCGCATTCGTAGTCGTTTAACAATTCCACCCATCTTCGTTGTCTCATGTTCAGCTCCTTCTGATTCAAGATGTGCTGGAGGCTCTTGTGGTCCGTAAAGATGGTGCACTTTGTACCGTACAGGTAGTGCCTCCAAATTTTTAGGGCGAAGACCACAGCTCCCAGTTCTAGGTCATGGGTTGTGTAATTTACTTCGTGCGCCTTTAGTTGACGGGACGCATATGCTATTACTCTTCCACGTTGCATGAGAACGCAACCTAAGCCCTGATTTGACGCGTCACAGTAAACTACAAAATCTTCCGTTCCTTCAGGTAGAGATAGTACAGGAGCGCTGCAAAGAGCTTGCTTCAAGGTTCGAAACGCAATCTCTTGTCGGTCTGTCCACTTGAATGGCACACTCTTTTGCGTAAGCAAGGTAAGTGGCTTGGCGATTTTTGAGAAGTTTTGGATGAATCTCCTATAGTACCCTGCTAGGCCTAAGAACTGACGAATTTCTGTGGGCGTAGTCGGAGTTGCCCATCCTTCCACAGCTTTGACCTTAGAGGGATCCACATGAATTCCATCTTGGCTAACTACGTGGCCTAAGAAATTCACACTCCGAAGCCAGAACTCGCACTTGGAGAGTTTGGCGTAAAGCTTTTCCGATCGCAGCGTTTCTAGGACTTGTCGGAGATGTTGGCCATGCTCCTCTTTGCTTCGAGAATAGACGAGGATGTCATCGATAAACACAATGACGAAGTTGTCCAAGAACGGTCGACAGATTCGGTTCATTAGGTCCATAAATGCAGCGGGTGCATTAGTTAGACCGAAGGGCATTACGACGAATTCATAATGTCCATAGCGGGTTCGGAAAGCGGTTTTAGCAATATCTTCTTCTCGGACCTTGAGTTGATGGTATCCGGACCGTAGATCTATTTTAGAAAAATAGCTAGCTCCTTGGAGCTGGTCGAATAGATCATCGATTCGCGGGAGTGGGTAGCGGTTTTTAACAGTGAGTTTATTCAACTCTCTGTAATCGATGCACATTCTGAAAGATCCGTCCTTCTTTTTGACAAAGAGCACCGGAGCTCCCCATGGCGAGTAGCTAGGTCGGATAAATCCCTTGTCCAGAAGCTCACTGAGTTGGCTGGACAATTCCTGCATTTCAGCAGGAGCCAGTCGATATGGTGATTTAGCGAGGGGAGTTGCTCCTGGAACGAGGTCGATTCGGAATTCAACCTGTCTCTCTGGGGGTACTCCTGGAAGATCTTCGGGAAACACGTCCGGATATTCACACGCTACCGGAATGTCTTGGATGTTAGTTTCTTCTTTGGTCTTGTACACTATGTGAGCCAAGAATGCCAAATTGTTCTTTCGCAAGTGTTTTTGCGCTTTGATGCACGAGATGAGGCGGAGATTCGTACTGGGTTTGTCTCCGTAAATTACTAGGGTTTCGTGATTCGGGAGACGAAGGCGAACGGCCTTCTCGTGGCACAAAATCTCAGCATGGTGGGGGCTTAACCAATCCATGCCGATAATCACATCGAAACTCCTAATTGACACTGGCATCAGGTCTATTCGAAAGACGCACTGGTTAAGGGTTAGGGTACATCCAGTGTAGATTTCCCTAGTGGATTCGGTCTTCCCATTGGCCATTTCCACCGTATAGGTTTCATTTAGCTTTTGGGGTTGTTGTTTTAATAAATGTTTAAACTTCTCGGTTACGAAACTTCGCTCCGCTTCGGTATCAAATAAGATGCATGCATAAGTGTGGTTTAGGAGGAACGTACCAGTCACAACTGCGGGGTCCTGAACTGCATCACTCTGACTCATAGTCAGCATTCTACCTGCTCCTCTGTTTCCTGAGTTGTTGTTGTTGTTAGGGCAGTCTCGACGGAAATGTCCCGTCCTTCCACACCCGAAACAGGTGTGGCTAGGCTCGGTGTTGTTGCCGCCGGCATTGGTGTTGTTGGTATTGTGGTGGTTGTTGTTGTTATTCTGGTTGTTTCCCTGGCTCTGGTTCTGAGAAGGATAAGTCCTGCAGAACTTTGCAGTGTGTCCCCTTCGATTGCAACTGGTGCAATGGAACTCCCTACATTCTCCTTGGTGATGGAAACCGCACTTGTTGCATTTGGGATGAGTGCCGGAATAGGGTCTTGAAGTATTTGAAGCAGCTGAGGCTGGAGCATGTGAGGCGACTGGTACCGGCGCAGTGACAGCGTGAACTGCCACCGTTTGCTGCTTTTTAGAGGTCTCGGGACCTTGACGCCCCTTCCTCTTGTTGTTCCATCCTTTCTTACCATCACTCTCCTTCTTCTTCTCAGTCTCTACCGGTTTCTCGCCCTTTTTGTGGTTATGATCATACAGCCTCTTTGCCAATCTCTTCGCACTGTCAAAAGTTTCAGGGTTCGCAGCTATCACATTCCCTTGAATGGGGGATGTCAATCCCCAAATGAATCGTTCAATCTTCTTCCCCTCTGATGTGATCATACTCGGGCACAACAGAGATAGTTCGCTGAATCTCGATATGTAAGCATCGATGTTCCCATTCTGCACCGTGAGATTCCATAGTTCCTGCTCCATCTTCTGTATTTCGCCTCGGGGGCAGTACTCAGCCGTCAACATCTCTTTCATCTCTGCCCAGGGAATAGAGTTGGCGACAGGGAGTGTCATAGCTTCCATATGCCCATTCCACCAAGTGAGTGCTTGGTCCACAAAAGTGCAGGCCGCGAACTTCACTTTCATCTGCTCGGGGCATTCGCATATCTCGAATACCGACTCTACCTTCTCGATCCATCGCTTTAGGGCGATCACTCCTCCGGTACCGTTGAAAGTTCGGGGTTTAGCGTTCGCAAAATCCTTGTAGGTGCACGTTTTAGTGAGTCCTTGGTTCGTCCCGTTGTTCGAACTTCCGGATCCTTGCCCGTTACCTCCTCCGTTGTTCCCTCGGTGAAGTTGTGCCATAGCCGCTGTGACTGCAGCAGACACGGCTGCCTGGAAAGCAGTGGAGTCAACTTCCGGCGGGGTTGGTTCGGGATTTCCGCGAGTAGCTGGGCGAGGCATCTTTCTGTCATGAAACGGAAAGAGGTTGAGTGTGCGTGGTTTCGGTGAGGTTATGATCCTACTAACTAGGTGTAGGGTACGAACCTAAGCATTACTATCATCAAGCATACAATAACACCTCAACACATAACAAGTTAACAACTGAGAATATCATAGCAAAACACACAAAAGTTTATTAATATTATCCGTGTTTAGTACAAGAAAATTTGCTCGTAGGAGCATACATAAGTAACACTAATCCGACAGCATAACGGCTCCATGAGTAGTGTAGTCACTTAAACATAGAGCCGGAGTACATAACATAGTTACTAATACCCTACTACGATAGGTCTATCCCTAACCGCGATGAGCTGCGTCAGGAGGTGGTGCCGAAGTCATATGCCGAAATGTTGCGCTAGTAGCTGCGCCATCTCTGCCATGTCTCCTATAACTTCATCCCTCTCGTGCTCTGCTCTCACTGCCCGAGCTTCCATAGCATACAGCTGTTGTCGCAGTGCGGCGATCTCAGCTTCGAGGGAACGGTTCTCCCTTGGGGGGTTCACTGGTGGAGCGGGGTGATCTGGTTGTGCCTCGTCCTCGCATGGTGGGATGGGGTCCTGGCCCCCGACCTGACCCTCCTCGTCGTCATCGTCGACCTCTCCAAATTCGTAGTCGGTGTCTATATATTCGTCGGGTTCGACGTCGTGTGCTTCTCCTGGATGCTCTCCCGGCTCATCCACCAGCATCCCGTGAGCTACTAAGGCCTGATGAAACTGGATACCCGGCTGCTCCTCCTCAGGCTCCTCCTCCTCCTCTAGCCACCTGTTGTTTCCCTGATTAGGGAAGTAAGGGTCTCCAGGGTGATGAAAACCAGCCATGCTGTCTGCGCGAGTACGTAATTATGCTACATTATTCCTAGGGTACTATGACTATTACACAGACTAAGCAAATATTCTCTTTTTGGGTGATATAGGGTATAGTTTTAGGTTCCCTGGCTATTCCGATCTCATCAAGACGTGTGTTAGTTTTACCTTGGAGAGAATGTAGTTGATCAGGCTACATTCGCCCCTTGGCATCACTAAGAACAGTCTCGAATGAACCGAGATACCAGCTTTATTGTGTTTGATTCAGCGTTAGGTCCTTACTCCTAATGCAGGCAAGTGTATTTTATTTATTTGTTTTGTTCAGAGTTATGTTAGTCCTTCTTTTTGGTTTATAGTTGCACATCAATGTATGGCTCGACATGCTAGTTCACTATAAACAAAGCTCTAATACCAACCTGTCACACCCCCGAACTAGACGGCGGAAACGTCCGGGGGCTGTCGTGACTCAATTGAATACCATAACATTGAATATATATGGAACAAAACAACATTCGTCACCATTCATCAACATAGTACAACCAGTAGTGTTTACATGTCATACATTGTTTAAGACATTACATTTCCAAAAATTAATGTTGTTTGGTTCATTCAAAAATAAACTGCAGCCGTCACTGAGTATGATTTCCCTGGATTCACTGGTTCCCTGAGAATACAAGTATTTTGAAAAACGTCAACATATGAAATGTTGGTGAGTTCATAAGTAGTGTTTGAAATCGAATGTTTATATTTCTTGAAAAACCACCAGAAAATCCGATATTTTCTGAAAAGAAAAGCTTTCGAAAACGTTTGTGAAGATCCATAGGTATGCCTGTTTGTTTCTATACTAAAAAAAAATGTTCATTTAAGATGTATGCGTTTCAAATCTGTATGTGATAAAAACCCTAGGGAAACCCGATGTTCCCCTAGCTCTTTTGGAATCCATTAAGTTGCGTTGAAAACATTATAAAAATAGCAGTATCGGTCCCAAGCGACGTTGGAAGGTTCTCGAGCATTGATTATTTACTACAAACCCGCATTACACAAACGCCCAGTTTATAGTTATACTAACGAACCCGAAGGCGTCGTCCGTACTAATCACGTTATCCAATCGCCCGGACTATGTGTAGTCCCACATCCGAAGAGAAAGAGGTCACGAAGACCCCGGTAACTCCATTAACCGGCTGGGGAAAATATGCGTGCGAGGGGTTCCCGACCCGCCTCGTAAAATGTGTAGACTTTTCTAGCAATACCATGGACCCTTGGGGACCAGTGGTACAAGCCATTGAAAGTCACCCTACGTTGTGCCAAGTCGGTGAAACTCAACACTTCGTAGAAAAAAAATGTCTTCGGGCCTTAAGATCAGGTCATTGGGCTAGCTAGGCCCAACAAACAAGATTTTACACTTTTGGGGCCCGAAGATGGTGCGTAGACGTCTGTGCACACTCGTATGTATATGTATTACCAATCATTATTTGTATGTATCAAGGAGTTAGTAGTTGTAGATTTTCATTGGCTCGAGACCGAGCCAATTCGTTTAACAACGACTTTTGGTATTGTAATGAGTTGTATTTCGTTGATAGTCGAGGTGTCATTATTTGATCAAATTGTACACATTGAATCAGCCTTGAAATATTTCTGTTTTCAGCCTCTCATTAATTGTAAAATTTACATTTTCAACCCTTTTATTTAAATATTTCCCGGTTTGGTCCTTAAACTATTTTTCTTGATATTTTAACACCAAAAATTATTGAAATTAATATTTTCCAGCATATTTTTCAAAGAAAACAGTTTAAGTCCCTGAAAATGCAGTTTTTCTGGGTTTTAGCCCATCTTTTCGCAATTTTGACAATTTTGGCCCAAAATGGAAAAATTTTGCAACTTTGGTCCTTTTTAAATTTAAAAAGCATTTTAAACCTTTGAAAAGGATTTGGAACACTTATAGTCCACTGTTTTACAGAAAGTTACAGTTTTGGCCCTCCAAAACAGAAAAATTCGCATAATGGGCCTTATTGGGCCGAAATTTTCATTTTTAGCCCAATAAGCTTGAAATTTATGTTTTTAGTCCCCCAAATGAGTATATTTCCAGAAATTTATTTATAGAAACTGTTTTGGCACACTTCATCCATCAGAATCTGTGAAATGTCAATTTGGGCCCTTATTTTTGCATTTTTCACATTTTAGGCCCAAAATTTGTGTTTTTAACCCAAAGAAAATTATCACTAACCCACTTAGCCATTTTTCTTGAAGCTCTTTGGGTTTAGAAATACATTTGAAGCTAAAATCATTTAACACAAGATATATCTCGGTTTTGATGAGTTTTAAGGCTAAATCCAACATAAAAACACATAAAAGCATACATATAAGCATGGAAATCATACAAGGCATACAAATACATATAGATCTACACTTTCACTTGTATTCCCCCCCACAAAAACTCATAAAAGCAGAAAATAGGGGTATGAATCTCACCTTGGGTGGGTAGTTTCGGTTCTTGAAGAAAAATTGGAAGAAATGAAGTGATTTTTTTTGGCCCTTGCACTCCTTGATGAACTTTTCGAGATTATGGGGTTTCTAGAGTGCAAGATCACGGTTTTTACATGGATTAGGAAGAGATTTTTGATAATTAAGGAATACAAGTCATAGATCCAAGTAAAACCTTACCTTAGATGATGATTTTTGAGGAAGAACTTCCTTGGATGCTTCCTATTTTTCGAGATCTTGGATGGAGAAGAGGAAGAAGTCTTGAGTGAATTTTAGAGAGAGTTTGTGAGTGTTTTGTGTGTGTGTGTGTAAGCTCTCGGCCAAACAAGAAGAAAGAGAAGAGAAGAGGTTGAGTTGACATTCCTTGATACATGTTGGTCCATGCATGGAGATATGTGGGATATTAGTGAGGTGGCAAGTGTTAAGTCAACTCCTTTCTCATGGGCTTGATTTGGGCCGAAAATGTTGGAGGAAAGAAAGGGTTTTTGGGCTTTTTGCTCCTAAGCCCAATATTAGTGTTAATTAGGGTGTGTTTTAAGCTTAAGAGAATGTAGTAGGATTTTTATGTTTTTCTTGAACTAGTTTTAGGTTTCTCATGTACCAAAGCTCTTAATCCATTTCATTCTAGGCCCAACATGACCTAAAATGTCAAAATAAATAAGTGTGGGTCCAATTAGAGTCCAATTAGGGTCCTAAGCCCATGATAGTCTAATTGGAAGCTTATTGATTCATTTGGATCCAATAAGGAAGTCTTAGTCCAAAATGGACTTAACCAAAACTTCTAGGGTCTCCAATTGTTTGATGACTATCTATAGTACTTGTATCTTGTATTTGATTAAAGTTTTTGATTCACATTAACTTGAATGTATAGATTACATAGCTTAAAATTCACAGTTGTGACATAAATCTCGCTCTATCATAAATTTACTATTTACGCTTCCCGGCGTCGTGCCGGTTCCGACGCGAAACTTCGACGGGTCATAACTTTTCGTTATAACTCGGATTTCGGCGTTCTTTATATGTACGGAAACCTTGTGACATCTTCTACAACTTGGTTAAGATTATTTATTCTAAATAATCTTTTTGTCGAAAAGTCGTTTTCGACCCCTATTGCCTCTAAATTGACTAGCCCGGATCTGCGGGCGTTACAATTATCTCCCCCTTTGGATGATTACGTCCCGGAATCATCAACGAAACAGGGTCATATAATGACTCCATACGTCATCTCTTCATCCTAGGTAATAATTATAACTTCTACATTCCTTCAATTCTATCTCTTAAACTCATTGACTGTAAGAGTACTCGATTGTGCACCTGCTCTCTACCTTAGGTTAGACTCCAAATTATGACCTTCAAGTCACAATCTCGATCCTTGCTGGATACGGACTTGAGATAAGTTCTTTTATTACTACTATAGATCGATGTGTCATATTCTAATGACCTATCATCGTATGTTGCAACACTTAGACTTAGGTCTCTTAGAGTTAAATTCTAAAACAGACTATGCCTTCCTTCATGTTCTAATGTGATATAATCACACTTTAACATTAGGCATTTCTACCCACCAACTTCTTTAACAACGAGTGCGATACTTATATTGATCGCTTTGATTTCAACCGTTTGGTTTAAGTCGGACGGTACATCAAACTTGGTCCTCTGAGCCACACAACATACTCATCGTAGTCGGACTCGATTCGATATGACCACTAGGGTCGGAATATCAACAATCTTCTTAGTCATTACCGAAACGATGGTAACAACACACTTGAATAAAACGAAATCAATTACTAGCTTCTTGGTAACCTTGTGACTTTCCCTGATCCAAGTGTGAGTCCTGTGCTTCCGGTAGTATAGGCCTCTACTACCATTCACACCTACTCATACTCGTCCCAAGTATTGTCTCGCAGTTTCCCAAGTCACCATGCAGCAAATCATACAATCATTCAACACATCAGATAACAAAACGAAGGTTTTATATTAATTCTTGAAACGATTACATAGGTGTTCAAGTTCACCCTAGACTATGCCTCTACTAGGCTACATCATACGAAACTACAGCTACTGCATAATCCGATCTTCGGGTAAGAAGTCCTCATTCTTGATTCCTCGCATGGTTCTCTGCTTCGTTGAGGATCATGTGAAATGCCCTTGGCCTTGGTGGCGATTCTGGTCTTGCTGCTTTATTTTTCCTTGGGCAGTCTCTGGACATGTGCCCCTTGCCTCCACATCCGTAGTATACTTTGTCATTATGTGTGCAGTCTTTGGAATAGTGACCCGTCCTCCCACACTTGTAACAAGTCACTTCTTCGTTGCACTTCCCACCATGCTTCTTCTTGCATTTATCACACCATCTTGTTTCACCTCCATCTGCTCCTCCGAGTTTTGAGAATTTGCTTTCCTTGTTCGACCTCGAAGATCCCTCAAACTTTCGCTTCTCTCCTGCCTTATCTTTTTCTAGACCCTTTTCTCTTATCTGGGCCTCTACGTTCTTAGCTGCCCTAATAGTTGCTTTTAAGGTAGTTGCCATTTTGACCATTGGACCAAAGTCAGTGGGCAGTCCGTTAGCAAACCTATCAATCTTGGAGAGTTCAGTAGGCACCAAGTAGGGAAATAGCTTCATCCTCTCGGTAAATGCGGTGGCATACTCATCAACACTCACCTTCCTTTTCTTCAGGTTCTGAAACTCGTTGTTTAGGTCTATCAGATCTACCTCTGAGCAGTACTGCATTTTCAACTGTTCCAAAAACTCTTCCCACGACATCCTTAAGGCTTCTCCTCGTGGCATCGTATCTGCCAATAGCTTCCACCAGCTCAAGACTCCAGTTTTCAGCTGTCTTACTGCAAAGACAGTCTTCTGTTTCTCATTACAGCTGCAGCTCTCAAACACCATCTCCATCTCAGAGATCCAATCCATAACCTCAACCGGCTTTGGGCTTCCTGAGAGGCTTTGTGGTTTCGCACCCAAGAAGTTCTTGTACATCCGCCCATCCTTGTTGTTTCTCCCTTCTGGGCCATCCCTTTGCTCACCTTGAGTCCCAACTTGACTCACTTGGCGGTTGTAGTTTCCTTCCTCAGATTGCTCGGGAATCAGTTCGGGTTGCTCAATGGGCATAGTAGGTTCGTCCCAATTCAACATCCATCTCATTTCTTCCCTTTGTTCAGCCAACATAGCCCGAATCATGGCTTGAACTCCAGCCATGGTGACTGGCTCAGGCGCAACTTCTTCTACAACAGGTATTTGCTGAACCACTGGGGGTTGGTTCCTGTTCCCATTTGCGTTTACATTTTCGCTACGGGTCCTTACCATCTCGATCTATACACCGAATAAGGTGAATTTAGACCTTTACTTGACGTTTAAATCATCCTTATCACTCCGAAATATTTACATGCTAGTTCTAATACCGTAGTCGTACGTTTAGAATCCTAAACACATAAGGTTTCCAGATCCGGTCGGCAACAGACCATAGATCCGAACAATTAACAACATATCATGCACAAAGCATTTAGCACATAAAAGCATTTTAGGCACAATTCCTAAAATAAGCTAGTGCTCACACTTCACAATCATCGCTTAGCATTCTAAGTTTAAGTCTAGAAATAAATCCATATTCCTAGTTCGCTTAAACTAATGCTCTAATACCAACTGTGACATCCCCAAAATCACGGCCAGAAAAGACCGATTTTGTTTATGCTTTATAAAAATCAGAGTACTTCATTTTATAAAAAGGTTGCGGAATTTGTTCCCAGAAAAACATGGTAAATACGTTATTAAAACATTTTCGAAGAAACATATTTATTTCATTTTAAAATGTTTGGGATGTCATCGTTAATACCGAAACATAAGCATAAACAGACTTACAATGATTTACACTAGTGATCTACATCTCTTTTAAATCTCTCAGTGTAATGTCACTTCACTTCGTCACCCGTGATATACATAAACTAAGTGGGTCAGGTTGGGAAACCTGGTGAGTACATAGGGTTTTCAACCCACAATAATATAATTATTATGTTCAATCAAACAATCAAACCAATTACCCATCCCCATTATCTTCTTTACTCTTTAAGGATTTAACCTAAGAGTCATCTATCCTGCATTCGTTTATTCCGAAGTCCCTTACTTCCAGGGTTATGGGACTGACACTAAATCCATAGCTGCCAATGTTCGTTCATAAAGCACTAATTCCATAGCTGCTATAGTCTATTCATCGGGTACTAAATCCATAGCTGCCAGTCTTTATCTAATAGGTACTAAGTCCATAGCTACCAATGTTCAAAAGGTACTAAGTCCATAGCTACCAATTCCTACAGGTACTAAATCCATAGCTACCAACGTCTAAAAGGTACTAAGTCCATAGCTACCGGTGTTTGTCCCATAGGCACTAAGTCTGTAGCTGCCAATGTATACTCACGTCATCTTCTATCTCTCATCATTCATCTACCCATATCATACCCAACATTTTCGTATATATAAAATACGTATACAGTTGAAGTCCTTTAAAACATGTATAAAACGTTCAACCAGCATAGAAAGCAAGTATTCAGATAATGTGCATACATAGCACGTAGTTTATATAAAATACTTCATATCTATGCGTAAGATGAAAGTAACTATGCACTCACAACATGTAATATATATTAAATACTTCATATCTATGTGTAAGATGAAAGTAACTATGCACTCACTTGAGAAGGTGGTGACTCGGTACTCAGACAGCGCTTCGTTTACTTTAAAATAATTTCCTTCGACGAAACCTAGTATTATTACCACTAGATTTTAGTCTAATATTTACCGTGACTAATTATTAGTCTTATTATTATTATTATATAAGCGTTTAAACAATACTTTCCAACCACTATGTACAGACAGGGGCCAGACATAAAACACCGTAGGGCAGGACCATTTTGGCATATAGCACTTCTGAAATCCAACAACCCTATGCGGCCCTTTAAACCAGATTCTCCGTACCGCGAGTAGTTAAAAAGATATTATAACGACACTTATATAAGTCATAATAATAGCTCAAATATTTATTATAAATTTATAATAACAATACTAATTTTAAATATAAACTATATTTAAAATAGGGTAAGCATAACTTACTTACAAGGGGATTTTAGCTAGGAGTCGGGCTCTGTAGAGGCAGAACTTCGTCGCTGAATCTTTCTAAGAAAGATTCGTGCAGCGCTTCAGCGCTCACCTTACTATACTAAAACTACAGAAAGAGAAGTCGAATCACGAGTGACCGAAATGCTCGGGGGATAAGGAGAGAAAGACTCTTGAATCAAGAGAATGGTGCAAGAAATATGAGAGCCCAAGCGTCTTATTTATAGTAATTGAATTTACAAAAACTACCCCCCATAATTACTTAATGACCTTATAGTTATATAAACAACTAAACACCCCTTTATAATACTATTTTAAATAGATTTAAAGATATTTGTACTAAACTAATGTCGAAAGAACTCAACATTAGTCTTATAATAACCGCATCGTCGATACCTTTCTAATGATATATACATATGTATATATATGTGTATGTATATATATGATTTATACTTTATTTTAATACGTAAATATGTTATTATAATTTGTAACTCGTTCATACGAACTCCGTTTTTGACATTCTTTATATCCATGCGTAGGTGGAGACGCCCTCTACAACTTTCGTTTAGACTCCTTCGGCTAATTTTGAATTTATTTTTAAAGTTATATTTTTAACAGGCCGGGACAGGATTGGTCCATTATAATCTCATAACTTCTTCATCCGATGTCCATTTTCGTCTGTCTTTTTATTGTTACGCTACTAATAATGAGATCTTCAATTCTCGTTTAGGTTGTGTCGGCTAAAAATCGCTCGATCTAATATTCGAATTTCGGACTGTACACTGCTAATCCGAAACTTCGAAAAATCGTAACTTCTTCATACGAAGTCAGATTTGGGCGTTCTTTTTATCGAAGTTCTTAGTTTAACATATTCTACGACTTTCATTTAGAGTGCTAAATCTAAATCTCGCTCTATCATAAATTTACTATTTACGCTTCCCGGCGCCGTGCCGGTTCCGACGCGAAACTTCGACGGGTCATAACTTCTTCGTTATAACTCGGATTTCGGCGTTCTTTATATGTACGGAAACCCTGTGACATCTTCTACAACTTGGTTAAGATTATTTATTCTAAATAATCTTTTTGTCGAAAAGTCGTTTTCGACCCCTATTGCCTCTGAATTGACTAGCCCGGATCTGCGGGCGTTATATTTGGGTTAGGGTTGGGCTTTGCAGGATCAACCTTGGTCCCACTAGAAGAGGAACCATCCTGGGACTTTCCCTTTCTGTGGCTTTTCAAAGGAGCCTTCCTCTTTTTGACCTTTCCCTGCCCTATAGCCAAAACAGGAGCAGCGGATGGATTAGAAGTTGGTGCAACAGACTTGTCCTTTAGTTTGCTCTCAGCAGTCCTTAGGAGCCCTTGGAGTTTGCTTAGGGTGACCTCTTCCTTGTTCATGTGGTAGGTCATCCTAAATTGGTTGTAGCATGAGGGCATGGAGTGAAGAATAATGTCGATAGCCAAGTCTTCCCCAAAGTTGACATTCAACTTGCGAAGACGATCAACATACCTTTGCATCTTTTGCAAGTGCACAATTAGAGACTCTCCACTTCCCATTTTAGCAGTGATCATATTCGTTATGATCTCATAGCGCTCTTTCCTCGTGCTTTGGTGATATCTCTCCATCAAGTCTATATGCATCTCATAAGGATACATGTCCTCATAGGACTTTTGGAATTCGGAGTTCATTGTGGCTATCATGATGCAATGAACTTTCTTTGCATCATGCTCATGGGTCTCAAAGACAACCATTTCTTCGGGAGTAGCAGTTTCTAGATTGATCTTCCCGAGCTTCTCATCGAGAACATACTCTTTGTCCTCGTAACGCGCGATGGTGCGAATGTATCTTATCCATTCGCTAAAGTTCGATCCATTGAAAGTCACCTTTTGAAAAAGGCTCATTAGCGTGAATGAGCTAGCAGCAACGTTGTTTGCGTTAGACATCTACAAATAGAAAGGAACAAAGTTTGATTAGAATTAAGTCCCTAATCAACACCCAAAAAGAAAATTTAGGGCTAGGACCCAACAACATTATTTACATTTTAGAAAAGGGATGCCGTAATCCATCACACAAATAATTTGGAGGTAAGTGAATGACGATTCACTAATTCTTCACCATGAAAAATATAAGCGTAAGTTTTAAATGCATTGAGAATTCCTAGATTTTCTGGAGATACACTGAACTTTTCAATGGCATGTTTAAATCTCGATATGCCCCTCTTGTTTGTGACTGGGATGCCGAGGATCACAAAGTGGGTGTGAATGACCATGCAAATCTACACGGTGCCTTCATTGTTACAAACACTTATTTGATGTGCCGATAAACCACACACGCTCCATCGAACTATGACAAACAATGAATCACCCTTTGCCACCTTTGCTTAGAACAATTTAGTGTGCCGGTAAACCACACACGCTCCACTAACTTCTTAGCAAGGGTGCAAAGCGTAATTTCATGGGATTGCATCAATTTCACTTTTGCCTAAAGTAACTAGGATTGAGAATTTTGTAAAAATGTTTAGTTACTTTATATAGATTCATTATACTTATTAATGAAGAGTGGATTGCCTTATCCTACCCGTTCGGATAACGACCCTCCACCAGTCAAGCAAGCGGTGGGTGTGAGTGTACACCCATTAAGCGCCATTTTATAGGCACCAACCTTATACCCACCTTATAGACTGGCTTCGTGAATGAGGCCTACTAACGGTAAGACTAGCCTTTTAATTATACATATATATTTATTAAGTCTGTAATAATATAATAGTATAGGGTGTATTTTAAACATTTCAAAATACTAGGGTTTTAATCTTCAATTTAAAATTTTCGAATTTAATACCATTTAAATTAAAATTTTAAATATTAAAACTATTGATTTAATAATTATCTTGAATTAAACTATTAATTTAAATTATCAAATCATAAGGGATTATCTAAATCATAAGGATAATTACTATTTAAACAATTAACTTATCCTAATCCCTTGAATCCCTCTAAATTTTGAAAATAAAGGGATGCGATAATTCAAAATCTTTAATTACCATATTTAACAATTAAAAGATAATTACAAGATATGGGATTATCCAAATCCCTAAAAATTAGGATCTTATCTTGGGGAAGGAGGCTAATCTCGAAATCTTAGGGTTCGCAAACCCTAGATTTCGAAATCTTGGACTAAAGGAATGTATTCAAAACCCTTTCATAATTTTCACAAATTAGGGTTAGGAAACCCTAATCTCGAAATTTCTTGCCTCCTAGGGTTTATTGGCTATAAACCCTAATTTGTCAAGTTCATACAATTGTATAATACTAATTAAAAACAAGTTAACCAAAGGCTCTGATACCACTGATGGGTTTTATACAAACAATCCTATGTGTGCATGCAACCCTAATTTGGAACTATGTTTTCACTATTAGATACACAACGTTATGAACACATGAATAAAACCCTAATGTAGTCTACTATTTTCAAAGTTCACATATAAGGTTAGATCACATACCTCTTGCTGTTATATTGCAATAACAACTTAAATCTTCAAACCCTAAGTCTTGAAAGCAAGCACCACAAGTGTAGTGCCTCTAATGGCTCAGAAACACAACAAGCAATTGGAGAGGCTATAGAGTGAGAAGGGGGGAGGTAGAAATCGGCTCTAGATACCCTAGGGATCAAGTGGACGATTTCTTATGCCTTAGGGGTCTTTATATAGGGTAGAGATTAGGGTTTCAGTCCTTATCCTTATCCAGTTGCTTGCCCACCAAGCAATCATAAGATAAGCCTTGAAAAGCCCTTATCTCTTGGAACTTTGGACGATTTCAAGGATATCCTATCCCTTGATTTCTTCCATCCTATAATTAAGATAACCATTGCCCTATTTTGCAACTATCACATAATTACAATTCAGCCCCTCTAGTTTAATTAATTACACCTGATCACAAAATTAATTCCTAATTAATTATCGACCAATATTAATTAAACAAATATGATTTCTCCTTTAATATATTATTCTTATAATATATTAACAAATCATAATAAACTCTATCTCTATTTATTTCTCAAGTCAAGTTGCTTTGGTGAAGGCAACCCAAAAGGACCATGCACAACCGGGTCAAGTACTTACCAAATATGGTTACGAACTTAGACACTAATCCAACACCTATGTGTGACCGAAAGGTCTTGTATGCTATGAGATGTATGTGCTATATGTTGTTATGTGATATGTATGTGTGATATATGTTATGTATGATAAGGACCGGAAGGTCAAGATGATATGGACCGGAAGGTCAAGAGGTTACGGATCGGAAGGTCGACACGGGTAGGACCGCAAGGTCCACCAGGATTTGGGACGGAAGTCCTCTGAGACCCATGGATCGGAAGCTCCTACAAAGTTATGGCCTGGAAAGGCGTATGTGTGGTATGTGGTATTTGGGGAACTCACTAAGCATTTATACTTACAGTTATTATGATATGTGTTTCAGGTACTAGCGAGGATCGCGGGAAGGCGCCGGCGTGATCCGTACACACTTATGGAGTTTATGTTATTGAGATTCTGGGACATGTTTTGTTATGACACAGTGAATACATTATGTTTCGTTATTATAATGTGATTGGAAGTATGTTTTAAAAATGAAAAATTGTTTTGAAAATTTACGCCGTTAGAATGTAATTCCTTTGTAATTCACATATGAATCATATGTGATTCACATGTAAATAACAAGTGAATTACATGTGATTCACATGTAAATTACATGTGAATCACATATGAATTATATGTGATTCACATGTAAATCACAAGTAAATCACATGTGATTTATATGTAAATTACAAATCAATTATATGTGATTCACATGTAAATCACAAGTGAATCACATATGAATTACATGTGATTCACATGTAAATCACAAGTGAATCACATTTGAATTACATGTGATTCATATGTAAATTACAAATGAATTACATGTGATTCACATGTAAATCACAAGTGAATCACATATGAATTACATGTGATTCATATGTAAATCACATATGAATAAGTCTATATGGAAACATGCGTTTTGTCTAAGTTTTCTTCATTAATTGTTAACTTTTTCTAAAAATTTATTGTGAATTTCACATTTAAATCTTAAAAGATACAATCACATATGAATATCACATTATATAATCACATGTGAATCTTGCATGATATACACATATGCATTTTTACAAGTGTTCTTGCATTAATCACATTTTAAAAAAAAAATCTTGTAGATTTGGAAGAATTTATGGAAAATATTGAAGATGTGATAAGTGATTAATTGAAGAAAATACGGAAATCTTGACACAATGACATGAAAACTCTTTGAAATTTTGTAGCATTTTTTGTTTTTCATATTTTATTTTGTATCAAACAAAATACTTGTATTATTGTGTTTATAAATTAGTAATAAAAATAAGTTCTTTATTATTTACTTATGAGAATTATAGTATAAAAATATGAATATATGTACTTGAAAAATATGCATATATACATATAAAACATCATTTTTTTGGTTAAAATTTTTTAGATTTTGTAACATCCAGACTCCCAGGGAAACTTGACGAGTGAGGAGCTTGGATCGAAAAGGAGGAAGTAGATCTGTCATCTACTTCATTTTGGCAACCAATTTGAGGTATAAAGCTAATACCTTGACCCTTTCATGCTTAGATCTTCTTCTATGGACATTTATGGTCATTTTTGTGGTTAATGGAGCCATTCTTTGGTTTGAGCTTGTCACAAGGACATGGTCTCAGATCTGGACTCCTCTAGGCCCCAAATTCATAAAGCAATCAACTTTATCTTGTATTGGCCATTCTACATGCCCTAAACCTCACTATAGACTTGGTTTTGGTGTTTTAAGCTTCTTAAGACCTTGCATGCACGTAAAGTTTGTAACTTTACATGATAGCTTCACCTTAGGAAGCTAGATCTACAATTTGGAGTTTTGGGGTAGCTAAAAAACGTCTGAATGGGAAATGGACTGAAGGGACTCAACGAGTTGCATGGTCAACTCGATGAGTCAGATGAAGATTGGCCGTTTTTGGTTTCTGCATGGACTCGGTGAGTCAGTGAGATGACTTGATGAGTTAGTTAGGGTTTTCCCAATATTTGGACACCGCATGGACTCGACGAGTTTTTTGGAAACTCGGCGACTCAACTAGGGTTTTCACAGTTTCCCGATTTCTTAAGGAACTCGACGAGTCAGTGGACTATACTTGGCGAGTTGGGTCAACATGGACTGTTGACCTTGACCATTGACTTTGACTTTGACCAAGGGTTGACCACTTTGACTTCTGGGGGTATTTTAGTAATTTGGAAATTTATAGAAGTGGATCATTGGTAGATGTAGGTGTTTGAGTTGGAGCTGTATTTGAGAGAGTTTAACATTATCATCCTGAGCTACTTGTGAGATGAGTTGTCCTCACTATACTAATAGGGTCGAAGGCACTAATGCCGACCCTTTTCGGATTTGTATGCGGGTTTATTGCATGATATGCTTATTGATTTGCATTCTGGTAGTTAGGATGGTGATATGCTTGGTGACCTGGTACGTCGATATCCTGGTATAGATGATAATGCTATGTTAGTGACTGGTTAGGTCGGTATCCTGGTATATAGGATGATGCTATGATTAGTGATCTATTAGATCGGTTTGACTGTTATACATGCTAGCATATGATACTTATGTGCACATGATTGTTTTATTTGGGGGTTAGATTGAGGTGGACCTACTTTGTATTGAAGGCCAACATACCCATGGTATAGTGCAAAAATAATTATTTTTTTTAAATATTCCATTTTTTTTAAATGTTTACAGATTTTTAAAAATTTATTGTTTTTAAAAAAATTGCAGATTTTTTAAAAAAAGTAAAATTTTCATTTTTTTTAAAAATTCATGTTTTCTAAAAAATTTTAAAAAACCTCCATTTTAAGAAAAATCAAAAATTAATATTTTTAAAAAGTAAATCTAAAAAATTTATTTATTATGTTAATTTTAGAAATTTTTATTAATATTTAAGTAAATCAAAAAATAAACATTAAATTAGATTGGTAAGATGACGATTATTGCCTTAATAAGTAAATTTTGATCTAACGTTCCACATTTAGCTCTTGAGCTTTCGGGAAACTATGAGTTTTCAACGGATCTTAGTTCTCTCTCTCTCTCTCTCTCTATATATATATATATATATATATATATATATATATATATATATATATATATATATATATATATATATATATATCAAGGTTGTAAAAATCACTCGACGTTAGCTAGACGGTGGACTGGTGTCAAGGGATTAATCAGCTATGCGAGGATTAATCGGAGGATTAATCTGGGACCATTAATTGCTAATTTGTTAGATTTTCAAAAATTAAATATGACTAATATCATATATATATATATATATATATATATATATATATATATATATATATATATATATATATATATATATATATATATATATATATATATATAAAAGTTCATAAATACCACTAATATCGTAACAAAATAGGTTAATATGATAAATACAACATTAATCATAAATCAAATAGTTTCTATTGAGATATAACTTCTTCAAAGTGTGAAAATTTCATCGGGTTCTACTTTTTCAATCATTTTTTATGCACGGATTAATTGTAGGCGCTGTCTAATCGGTCAAGTAGCGCCTAGAGATTAATCGCAGATTAATCAGGACCTAATCGGGATTTTTACAACACTGATATATATATATATATATATATATATATATATATATATATATATATATATATATATATATATATATATATATATATATATATATATATATATATATATATATATATAAGATTAATATTTTACCAAGTAAAATTTTTTTAAATCTAAAGTAAAGTACAGCTAGCAAAGGAAGATGTGCAACTCACGATAGGGGAATAACACTGGATTTAATGATTTTAGCTCTGGGAGAAGTTAGTATACATAATTCTCGAATTGTTCCAAAGTTTGTTTTCAATCAATTCAACCTATGGCACTGGTATTTAATATTTAAGGGTTATTCTAAATCCCTTTATATCATGGTTGTCAAAATCGCGATCCTGATCGTAGGATCGTACGATCCTACGATCCTAGGTATGAAAAACGATCCGGATCGTAAAAGGATCGTATTTGGGGTAGGATCGCAGGTAGGATCGTAAGATCGTAGGTAGGATCGTAGGATCGAGATCCGATCCGATCCTACCTTCTTTTATTTTTTATTTTTTATTTTTTGCGAATAAATTTTTTTTTACCACTTTATGTCTTTTACTCTTTACCAATTTACCATTTATCATTTGTATTGTGATTTATGACTAATATTTTAAAGTGTTTATAACTTTTGAACAAAAAATTGATTGTTTGAAATATTTTTTATGATTAAAAATTATAAATTAAAATTCTATTTTATTTTGTGGGATCTTAGGATCTCGATCCCGATCTTACGATCCCGATCTTGCAAATCCAAAAACGATCCTATGTAGGATCCCGATCTTGACAACCTTGCTTTATATTAAGTATTTATGGGTGATTTTGAATCCCTTTATCAGTATTGATTTGATGTTAAACACGATTATGTATATGCGATTAAATATAAAGTCTATATAAAAATCTAGAAAAATTATAGGATGTGAATGATTTTAATAAGATCCGAATTTATTATATTGATTTGATGTGTCCTTGTCAAATTGAACTAGGGTCTGTACAATTTCAGAGAATTCAGGGACCTCTTTTGGTGGTGTCTAATATGATGATACATTTACTTGTGGTATATGTTTTGTTGTTCTTTTCCCATATTTTAAGGGGGGTTTGCATCAAAATTCTGAGGGGTGACATTCTTTAGAATTGTCTTATGGTGCATTTCATTGGTCTTGGTCCTCTGGGGAGAATTATCATGTCGTGGGAGTTTTATGCAAGCGAAGTTAATATTGGGTGGGAGATCGTTTGTAATAGACATTATTTAAATATCTGAATGAGGGGATGTGAGTATGTGACGTAAATAATGTGCTTGACATTCAATTGGTTTCAAAATATGGCTCGTGTTAACGATACAAATGTTTTAAAGGTGGAAAAAAGAAAGACAATGATTCTTTGTTTTTTATCGGTACAGAAGACAAATTCTTTCTTTATCATAATTATCAAAAATAGGTTTAGAAAATTTAACAAGTTTGTCATGTCTAGACTATGGTATAACAAATTCATTCTACCTAAATAAATGATAGCGGCTAAGACAAAAAAAATAAAAAATAAAAAAAAATAAAAAATAAAAAAAAGTTTTTTTTAAACGGAAAATCTAACATACTCGTAAACTACATCTTAAATCTACCTATGTCTATGACGAGACTTAAACCCTCAACTTCAAAGAGGGAAGACAACACCGGATACCGCTGGGTTAAAAGCTCTTTGGTTACAATGCCTTCCTAAGTAGTTGACATAAAGGCAAAAGTTTATAAACATACCAAATTAGGGATGGACAAATACTCATCCATTGAGAAATTCCAAACTCACACTCGATTTGACCGAAGAATTCTCAAGTTGATCGGGGATGGAGAATCCCCAAATAAAAAAGCGGGGATGGAGATGGAGATGGGTATACTTCTAGTCACCGACCCTGGACTCGGCTCTGGTAGATATTAGTAATAAATAAGAAAATAATATAAAACATATATTTATAGTAAATTTAGAATACAAAAAATTTGGTCCAAATAACTGATCGCATTAGCAATTACTTGGTTGAAATTATACTTTTCCTTCTTGTTTTATCTAATTTAACCTCATATATAATTTTGTATTCCTTAGTTCCTCGACCCCATTGCCATTTCAAAAACAAATTACAAATTCATAATAAACTTAAAAGTCTAATACTTCAAATAACAAAACTCAAATCTTTAATGGGGTTTTAGGTATATTAATTTTAGGTATATTGCAGAAATAATAGTATTAAGATCGAAAGATTCTTTAACAAAAAAGTAAATTAAATAGAAGAACAATGGATCAAGAAGATGTCGAATGATTAATAATCAATTCCTTAGAAGAGTTCGATGAAGAACTTCTACGGTAAAGGCACGGTAGGGAATCACCAAACGATTAACCCTAATACAATACATACATGCCATATTTAAAGCCTAACCTTAGCAACATAAATACAGATGGACATGCCCAACCATAAAAGGGCTAACTACATACATAACAAAATTCGACACAATTTAATACTTAACCCAACAATCTTCCCCTTTGTGTTAAATAAGGAAGGTAGATTCTTCAGTTCTATTGCCGCTTCTGGACCTTGAAGAGCTTTAGCATGAGATTGAGCAGGGTGCTGCTAAATGCAGTGCACCATCTGATCATATCTGCAAAGCATTTCTTACTTGCAGCATCGTTCGCTTTAGAGTGCCCAATTAACTCTAAAATGTAGTTCAAGCATGAAGTGGAG
This sequence comes from Lactuca sativa, assembly GCF_002870075.4. Lineage (NCBI taxonomy): Eukaryota > Viridiplantae > Streptophyta > Magnoliopsida > Asterales > Asteraceae > Lactuca > Lactuca sativa. The sequence goes on along the minus strand of NC_056631.2, from coordinate 216,933,220 downwards.
TGTAGATGCTTGTCTGAAAGAGAGAAGAAACACCTCTGAGCATTAGAACCATCTCTAGCACTCTGCTGAAAAACCACACTCCAATCGTCTTTATAAATCTTTCTGAGCTTCACCTTGTAAACATCATACGAAGCTTCTTTGGGTTTGACATCGGGTTTCTTTCGGAGTACTATCACTATCTCTACATCCATTTTGCTGACTTCGTGAATGTATGAGACCAACATCCTTTTAAGATGCGCCCAAGAAGTTCATATTTTTGTTCATCCTTTATTAATAGATGTAACAGAGTTTTCCAGTAATAATGGTTAAAGCACGACAGATCTGTGAGTTTAAATTCAAACACCACGCGGCACCTCGAGCAATTTTAAACCGAGCATTGAGGAAGATTTCGGTTTCAATTAGCCAATTTTCTTTGAAATCTAGGTTTGATATTAGGGCTTGCCATGCTTCAGATATAAGGAGATAATGTCACACCCCAAAACCGGAACGACGGAAACGTTCGGGGGCAAAGGACGTCATGTACAATATCACAAAAAAGCATAATAGTAAACACTACAATACTTTATTATTTTCCCATTGCATTCACATTGTGATCTTCTCACATAAACGGTAATGTAAAAACTATATTTTTGGTTAATGATAGTCGCACTTGGGAAAATACACACTTTTACAAGAAACAAGCATACATAACATTTGATGCCTTGGTAGAAGGCTACGTTTAGTAGAAAATATAGGATTTTCTAGGAGATGCAAACATTTACTACAAACATCTACAAACTTATACATCAAACACTTACAAACATTTTCATACAAACAATGACACTAAAATGCTTATGAACTCACCAGCTTTAAAGCTGATCAACTCTTTCAAAATAACTTGTATTCTCAGGTCATCAGTAGACAGGTACCGATGCCAGGTTTTGAGAAGATGGACCTTGTTCAAGACTCATCTCTTATTTTGATTTACATTTTTGGTGTCTTATAAACTTCACAGAACACACTTGTATTAAATTATATTATTAATGAAATGGATGATGTTGTTGCTTGTTTACTATTATGCTTTGATGTGAAACTGTACATGACGTCCTCTGTCCCCGAACGTTTCCGTCGTTCCGGTTTTGGGGTGTGACAGATAAGCATAAGATTGACATCATTATAAGAATCAGGAGCTTTCTCAACTTTGTCAAAACTCCGAAACAGGAACGCCTTCGGAGTCATAGGAAAATCAAGCTGCGAATCCAAAGTGTTTTCCAGTTCAAATGAAGTAACAAGCTCCAGCTAGTAAACACTTTGATTGTCGATGGCTTCGTTCAAGATTCATTCAATTGACCAGGGAGGAAAATGTAACATCCCGAGTTCAGGAGTATAAGTTTAGGGTTCAAAGTGAAAATGTGAAAGGGCAACTCGGCGACTCCATGGGTGGACTCGGCGAGTAGGGTCGCGATTCTGGTCGCGTGTCAAGTGGCCAACTCGGCAAGTCGGCGGCTGGACTCGGCGAGTTGGTGTTGTGTGGAGAAAACCCTAATTTCAGGGGATGAGCCCTATATAAAGGACATTATACTCTCTCCCCAGCCTCTTTACCCTCTCTTGAAGTCCAAAAAACCCTAATGTGCGTTTGTGAGTGGTTTGTGAGCATTTGAACCTTGGAGAAGAGATTTTGGAAGAGATCTTGGAGAGTAAGAGACTTGGAGCAAAGGGCTTTGCAAGGATTTGGATTTCTCTTCTATTGGAGGCTTCTTTTGAGGTATTATTTTCGTTGCTTGGGCTGTTATTCATCATTTTGGAGTTTATGGAAAGAATAGCTTATGATGTTTTGAGTTTGGAGGATAGATCTGCGGTTGCTACCTCAGATCTGGAATGGAGAAGGTCTAGAGTGCATTAAAGTCCCTGTTCTTGAGTGATTGGTGAAGCCACTGTGTCCCAAACCCTTACCCTAGAGTGTTATATGCCTAGATCTCCTTGGATTCACGTAAAGTTTGCCACTTTACGTGATGGATGGGTTGTAGAAGGGTAGATCTATGGGTTGGATCATCTGCATGGCCTGGTAAGCTTCTGTATGGGTTAAGATCTAAGGGTACTCGGCGAGTCATAAGGGTGTACTCGGCGAGTTGCTTGAAGATTGGCAGGAAACCGACGAGTTGGAAGAACAACTCGGCGAGTTGGTTGAGGATAGCCTTGGACTCGGCGAGTCTGTTCTTGGACTTGGCGAGTCTGGTCGTGAGGTCCTAACCTTCTTCTGGTTGAGCCGTGAATCGGTGAGTCAAGGGAGCACTCGGTGAGTTGTGTGCGAGGGGACTCAGAGTTGTTGGACTCGGCGAGTCTCGGGGTGACTCGGCGAGTTGAGTCGCGGATTGGGGAAGTTTTGAGCCTGGGGACTGGACGAGTCATCGGGTTGACTCGGCGAGTAGGGTCAGTCAGGAGGTTGACTTTGACTTTGACCAAGGGTTGACTAGTTGACTTCCAGGGGCATTTTGGTAATTGTTGGCAATTGTTTTGAGTTCAGTGTTGGTGTTGGCTAGTGGTGGAGATCGTGTAAGTGGTCGGAGCATCTCGGTCTTATCTTTTCAGTCGGCAGTTGCGAGGTGAGTTATCCTCACTATATCGACAGCGTCTACGGCACCAAGGTCGGCTCTTTATCGGAATGTGATCCAGGTATCGTTGTTATGTTATTGCTTCGATATATTTGCATCCTGGTAGTTAGGATGGTATATGTTGGATACCTGGTTAAGGTCGGTATTCTGGTATATAGGATGATGCTATGCTAGTGACCGGTTAGGTCGGTATCCTGGTTAGGATGATGTTATGTTATGTGATCTGCTAGATCGGTATGTTTGAATGTGAATGGTTATATGATTGAATGTTTATGTGCACATGGTTGTTAGAATAGGGTTGGGTTGAGGCGGGTCCTACTTTGTGCTGTAGGCCAACATACCCAGGACGGACCGGTTATCCCGAAGGCCCAGCGAGTGGTCCGGATAGGCTGTAGGCCCCAAGAGGGCGGACCAGACGTGTCGAGGCTCGGAGAGTGTACCAAGCCGACTGAAGGCCCAGAGCGAGCGGACCAGTCATATTGTAAACTCAGAGAGTGGACCAAGTGGATTGAAGGCCCGGTGCGGGCGGACCAATCACACTGTAGACTCAATGTATATGGCTAGACTCGGAGGGTGGACCTGGTGGACTGAAGGCTCGGTACGGCGGACCAGTCACACAGTAGACCCGAAGTGCATGGTTGTTTTGTGATCTGTTATGTTATGGCATGTTGTGCATGTATGGTATATGTGGTTGGTATTTTGGGGGTATCTCACTAAGCTTTCGAGCTTATAGTTGTCGTTTAATTTTTTTTCAGGTTCTTCAGGAGACCGTGGCAAGGCAAAGGCGTGATCGTACCGCTCCTCATGATTATGTTTTTTGATGTGGTTCTAGGAAGACTCTGATAATAATTGTATTGAAAACCTTTTTGTAATAACTTTATGAAAACAGGTTGTTTTTGAAAAGTTTAAATTGGTTGAAAGTTTTAGAGCGTTACAAGTTGGTATCAGAGCCTTAGTTTGAGTGAATTAGAGGAACATTCGTGTGAATCCAGTCTCAAATCAAGGAGAGTTTTGAAAAGAGAATTTAAAATGGTTTTCAAAATGAGTAAAGGAGAACGTGGAGGTACGATCAGCCGGAGCCAGTAAGTAACCCCAAAATACCATACATGATATTTGTTTTTGAGCTATGATAGAACAACATGCTAGTACTAGGCTAGGGATCTTCAGGATTTCATGATAATGTTGCCTGATTTATGATGCCTGTTAGCCTAGGGTTTCCTATGTGGGAGACTTCCAGTGTTCCTCTAGGAGTGAGGGTTGAGTTCTTGTTATGTATGTTCTTCACTAGGGTGTTGTGGTAATACTTGATACAAATATGGGTAGGTGTGGATGGTAGTGTGGGCCCGTACCACTGAAAGCATAGGACCCATACGCGTATCAAATAAACCACAACCTCTAGGGTTGGGTTGGGGGTTGGTTCCCGGGTTAGTGGGAAGTATCTGAGATCTTGCAGTGTTTTTCAGTATAGTGGTTACGAGGCATGCTGGGAGCGGATCCGGGTCAGGATCGGGAGCAGGAGGCGGTGGTCAGGGAGGGTCAGTATCGCTCGAGGTTATTGGTCTGATGAGCACAGACGAATTGGATGCTAGGATTCGGGAGATCCTGCATAAGGAGGTTGTTGCATTGTTCCGGGCCAAGTTGTCGGAACTGTTTTGGTCGATCAAGACCGCCATGGTTGAGTATTTTGATGAGCGCTATGCAGCTCTCATAGAGACGGCTGTTGTGGCGGCTACAGCAGCTGTAGCAGTGGCAGGGGGAGGATCCGGCAGAGGTTTTCAGTATCGGGACTTCGATAATATGAAGCCTCCTACCTTCGATGGGGTTTAGGAACCGATTGTTGCTATGAGATGGTTGTCGGACGTGGAGGGGTGTTTCTTCACGTGTTCATGCCCTGCTGATCAGAGGGTGAGGTGTGCTCTGAACCTGTTGAGGCTCGGGGCGAAGGATTGGTGGAGATTGACCACAGGGTCATATTCGGACGCGCAAAAGGCTGCGGTTTCTTGGGATCAGTTTCGGGAGATGTTTAGCACTCGTTATGTTCCGCGGGTGGAGAGAGAGAGGTTGGCTCAGGAGTTCCTGGAGCTGAAGCAGGATTCGGAGTCGGTGATGGAGATTACCAGGATATTCACTGAGAGGGCGATGTTTTGCCCAGAGTTTGCTTCAGAGTAGGCTCAGATGTCCCGATATCAGAGTATGATCAAGAGGGATATCAGACAGTTTGTGTCTACGCAGAGGTGCGAGACCTTGTTAGAGTTGCAGGAGGCCGCCAGGCGGCGTGATTTGGAGATTGAGTTGCAGTTGAGAGAACAGAGGCAGGCCCCGACACAGTCGCAACCGGCGCCAAAACGGTCCAAAACCGTTGATTCTAGATTGGGAGATCAGAGCAGCCGCACTTGTGGGAAGTGTGGGAGGGGTCACACTGGAGTTTGTAGGTCTGGTGGTGCATGCCGCAAGTGCGGAAAGGAGGGGCATTATGCGAGGGATTGTCGACAGAAAGCCCTGGTTCAGGATTTGAGGATTTGTTATCACTGCCATCAGGTTGGACACTTGAGGGTCAACTGTCCACAGCTTGCTGCAGGATCGGTGCAGGCTCCAGCACCGGCCACTTTGAGGATTACGGGTGGAGGTTAGGGTGGAGCGGAGCCCCCAAGGGCTCAGGGTCATGCTCTTCAGCTTACAGCAGAGGAGGTCATGGAAGTGTCGGATGCAGCTGCGGGTATGTTTCTTTCTTGATGTCTTGTTATCTTGTGATTATTATGGAGTATTTTATGTCTGCTAGTCTCGTTGTGTGATTTTTGGTATTGTATTCGTTGTTCCTTGAGGGTTATGGTATGGTTTAAGGGTTAGGTGTTAGGAATTTCGTTGGTTATCATTCATAAGGGTGTTAGTGGGAAATCTGGCTTTTGGTCTGAATGTCGGGGAGCATCTGCAGTCTGAGGAGTGGTTAGCTGAAGGTTGGGTTTCTTTCGTGCCCGAGATGATTCGTGTTGATATGTGATTTTGTGAAAGTTGCTCGTTCTAGTGGGAACTAGTTCGCGTGTAAGGGATTGTGTTGTGTAGGGTTGATAAGGGAGGTCGGTGATGGCGACCGGTGGTTGATAGTCAGTGCTCAAAGTGGGGGAGAATTGGAAAACTCTACGGAAGATCGATAAGCATGAGTAATCGATTAGCTATTGGGGTTTCAGCAGCGTTTCGGTCAGCCAAGAGTATAGGCTGGTATGAGCAACTGACAGGCAGGTGGGACGGGATACAGACCAAGGGTGATTTATTATGGAAGGCCTGGGATCAGGCCGAGATTGAGTATGTAGGTTGGAGATAGAGTTCGGAGCCCTTAGAGGGCTAGAATAGTATGCATGGGAAAGTTTTTCCTGGAAGGATAATTCGGGATAATGAATGCGTGACAAGCGGTCCGGATAGACTGAAGGCCGGTGGGCGTACCAGTCAGGCCGAAGGCTCAGAGGACGGTCCAGACAGGCTGAAGGCCCTGGAGGGCGGTCCAGACCTGCTAAAGGTTCTGAGAGTGGTCCAGATTGGCTGAAGGCCTGGTAAGGAGGTCCAGTCACGCTAAAGACTCTGCATGTGTTGATTGATCGGTATGAGGAAATGGAATGAGTATGTCGCGATGTGTTAGCATCAGAAGGTCTGGCCCCGGGTATTGATCATGGTGAGTGGAAGGTAGTGCATGGACTTGAGAGTCCTTGCGAGCGGATTCAGAGCATGTGTGGTGCATGGGATAGCGGTTATGCTATAAGGAAATGGTGTAGTATTGGGTGAGCACCGTGGCACATGTGGTAGTGTCAAGGCAGCCAAATGGATTTCCTTGGTAAGGAAAGGGAAAGGAATGTAGCTCCGATAGGGTGTGTAAGTTCACGGAAGTGAAAGCAGTACTACGGAGTTATGATTGGGGTGTTCCAATTATGGTTATTGAATAGTGTGTTGCGGTGGTGGTTTGGAATCACATCCGGGTTGGATGTCTGTTGAGGTCGCGGAAGGAATTCCGCAGGTGTAGAGCCAAGAGGCTCGGAAAGGATACAGGGATGGAGTCTTGTATTCCCAGTTGATTTGGCCAAGGAATTATGTATGTAGTAGTAATTCATCCTGGGGGATGTTTGGAGGTGTCGTCAGTGTATCGGGTTTTCCCACCCCGAGGATGCTAGAGCCAGATCAGCATGGGTATGAGATTGTGGTGGAGAACTCATAGGAGCTGCTCTGAGCCTGAAGGATGTGTCATCCAGTCAGCATGGAGTAAATAAAGTTGGACTCAGATCAGGATTCCGGTGGTTTAGGGTTATTTCTAGCTCGTATGAGTCAAATGGTTGTTGTGATTTGGAGCGAGTGAGGTATCATGGAGTGGTACTTGGTTGTTAAGTGTGGTTATCTGAGGATGAGGCCAGTGGCCGGCTTGAAGCGGTGGTCAGGACGCCACAGGGGAAGAGTTAGGTTTTGGGTTTCGATGGTGGTGTTTTGAGGAACCTGGGTTGGTTAATGCCAGGTGGAGCCTTGCGAGTGTAGTCCTGGAGATGTGTTGCCGTAGGCTTCGAGGACGAAGCCTAATTTAAGTGGGGGAGAATTGTAACATCCCGAGTTCAGGAGTGCAAGTTCAGGGTTCAAAGTGAAAATGTGAAAGGGCAACTCGGCGAGTCCATGGGTGGACTCGGCAAGTAGGGTCGCGATTCTGGTTGCGTGTCAAGTGGCCAACTCGGCGAGTCGGCGGCTGGACTCGGCGAGTTGGTGTTGTGTGGAGAAAACCCTAATTTCGGGGGATGAGCCCTATATAAAGGACATTATACTCTCTCCCCAGCCTCTTTACCCTCTCTTGAAGTCCAAAAAACCCTAATGTACGTTTGTGAGTGGTTTGTGAGCATTTGAACCTTGGAGAAGAGATTTTGGAAGAGATCTTGGAGAGTAAGAGACTTGGAGCAAAAGGCTTTGCAAGGATTTGGATTTCTCTTCTGTTGGAGCCTTCTTTTGAGGTATTATTTCATTGCATGGGCTGTTATTCATCATTTTGGAGTTTTTGGAAAGAACAGCTTATGATGTTTTGAGTTTGGAGGATAGATCTTAGATTGCTACCTCAGATCTGGAATGGAGAAGGTCAAGAGTATATTAAAGTCCCTGTTCTTGAGTGATTGGTGAAGCCACTTTGTTCCAAATCCTAACCCTAGAGTGTTATATGCCTATATCTCCTTGGATTCACGTAAAGTTTGCCACTTTACGTGATAGATGGGTTGTAGAAGGGTAGATATTTGGGTTGGATCATCTGCATGGCCTGGAAAGCTTCTGTACGGGTTAAGACCTAGGGGTACTCGGCGAGTCACAAGGGTGTACTCGACGAGTTGCTTGAAGATGGGCAGGAACTCGACGAGTTGGAAGAACAACTCGGCGAGTTGGTTGAAGATAGCCTTGGACTCGGCGAGTCTATTCTTGGACTGGGCGAGTCTGGTCGTGAGGTCCTAACCTACTTCTGGTTGATCCGTGAATCGGTGAATCAAGGGAGGACTCGGTGAGTTGAGTGTGAGGGGACTCAGAGTTGTTGGACTCCGCGAGTCTCGGGGTGACTCGGCGAGTTGAGTCGTGGAGTGGGGAAGTGCTGAGCATGGGGACTCGACGAGTCATCGGGTTGACTCGGCGAGTAGGGTCAGTTAGGAGGTTGACTTTGACATTGACCAAGGGTTGACTAGTTGACTTCCAGGGGCATTTTGGTAATTGTTTGCAATTGTTTTGAGTTCAATGTTGGTGTTGGCTAGTGGTGGAGATTGTGTCAGTGGTCGGAGCATCTCGGTCTTATCTTTTCAGTCGGCAGTTGTGAGGTGAGTTATCCTCACTATATCGACAGGGTCTACGGCACCAAGGCCGACCCTTTATCGGATTGTGATCCGGGTATCGTTGTTATGTTATTGCTTCGCAATGTTTGTATCCTGGTAGTTAGGATGGTATATGTTGGAGACCTGGTTAAGGTCGGAATTCTGGTATATAGGATGATGCTATGCTAGTGACCGGTTAGGTCGGTATCCTGGTTAGGATGATGTTATGTTATGTGATCTGGTAGATTGGTATGTTTGGATGTGAATGGTTATATGATTGAATGTTTATGTGCACATTGCTGTTGGACTGGGTTTGGCTTGAGGCAGGTCATACTTTGTGCTGTAGGCCAACATACTCAGGGCGGACCGGTTATCCTGAAGGCCCAGCGAGCGGTCCGGATAGGCTTTATGCCCCAAGAGGGCGGACCAGACGTGCCGAGGCTCGGAGAGTGGACCAGGCCGACTGAAGGCCCAGAGCGGGCGGACCAGTCATAATGTAGACTCAGAGAGTGGACCAGGTGGATTGAAGGCCAGGTACGGGGGACCAATCACACTGTATACTCGATGTAAATGGCTAGACTCGAAGGGTGGACCAAGTGGACTGAAGGCCCGGTAAGGCGGAGCAGTCACACAGTATACCCTAAGTGCATGGTTGTTCTGTGATCTGTTATGTTATGGCATGTTGTGCGTGTATGGTATATGTGGTTGGTATTGTGGGGGTATCTCACTAAGCTTTCGGGCTTACAGTTGTGGTTTAATGTTTTTCAGGTTCTTCAGGAGACCATGGCAAGGCAAAGGCGTGATCGTACCGCTCCTAATGATTATGTTTTATGATGTGGTTCTGGGAAGACTGATAATAATTGTATTGAAAACCTTTTTGTAATAACTTTATGAATCTGGGTTGTTTTTGAAATGTTTAAATTGGTTGAAATTTTTAGAGCATTACAGAAATAGTATCTTAGGCTTCACGAGCTTCCTTCTCTCGTGCTTCAGCTTCCCTGGCAATTATCAAATTCTCGTCAATCTCTGCATCACGAGAATTCTGCTTAAGCTTTGAATTTTCATGTTCTTCTTCATCCCCATCATCATTAACAAGCTTTTCTTTACCTTTTGATCCCGGAGCTTCATTATCCTTCGGATCATATGACTTTGGCTTTTGCTCATGCTCACCAGAACCTTTAATAGTTGTTTTCATTTCCTCTCCCCCTTGTTTCGGAAGTGCACTAGACTCCGAAACACCTTCAAGTCGATTCAGCATAGACAAGACCGACTTGAGTTTATTAGCCACATTCTGTCGAACAGTGTCTGTGAGAAGAGAATCATGAGTCTCAAGGAAAGATTGTAGAAAGGAGTTGATATCAGCAACACAACTTTTCATCATTGCTTTATTAAATTTTAGCTCATTGATCTATGAATTCGCATTCGATAATTTCACCGAGAGAACCTTCACTTTCTCAGTTTTAACAGCGATTTCATCCATGATCTTATTCTCAATGGCTAAATCCTCTTGGAGCTTTTCAATCATGGAAGTAATGGATGTTTGCAGTTTAGCATGATCATTTTGAATTTCAGTGCGAACCTTTGCAAGAGTTGTTTTCTCAGTTTGAAGAGTTTCACCAACACTGGATATCAGTTTGTTCGCATTTGTTGTGTTAGATTCGAAAAGGGTTTGGAAATTACTCATGAAAGATGTAACATTAGAAAGTAGTTTGTTGACTTTTTCCGTCGTTTCCTTGCAAATTTTCTCATAATCAACAATTGCTTTGTTTGTGAGGGTAAGATTCACAACATGCTCCTTTGTAAGTGTTTCAAGGAAGGCTTTGACAAACGCCTCAGAGTATTCACTCCTGGATGAGGCTTTGGTGGACTTAAGAAGAGAATCCAACTTGGTATTTAGGGCTTTAAACTGCCCTTTTGTCATTGGAGCATCATCTTCATTACTTTCTTGTTGAACAGTGAAGGGGCTGTAATGGAAGTCTTGAAAGTCATCAAAACTATCTCCAAAAACTGTATATGGATCAGTTGCTTGTAAAGGAAAGATAGGTGGAGAAGTTGGACCAATAGTGATGCCAGAAGCACCTGCCCCCGTATCAGATACGTTGATGGTGAATGGAGGTGTACTAGTGATAGTTGTTGTTGTTGTTGCAGTGGATTCAGTGAAAAGGGGAGTTGATTGCGCAATATAGATATGGGGTTTCGAAACTCCCACAGATACATTCGGACACGGAGCAATGGTGATTAGAGTGGTAGTAGCAATTGAAGATAATGGAGGAATAAAGTTATGAAAGAAGTCATCAGAGATTAAAACTGAAGTAGCGTGATAAAGGTTACTTCTGGATTGGTATGAGTAGGCTCCAAAGCCATAGGTTGCGAAGATGCAGTCGTGTCTTCATGTTTGTTCCAGGCTTGGAGATCCTCCAAATGAGTTCAAGAATCCGATTCCTCTTGACCAACCAGTAAAGGAGACCTTGGCTTCCGAGTTACTCGTTTGACTCACTTTTTTGGAGTGGCAGTTGGTTCGGAAGGATGAGCTTTCTCCTTTCACTTCCCGCCCATCTTCGTCTTGTTCACTTCTTCCAAATCCTTTTATGTTTCGGGGCTTAAAGGACGAGAGCCAAATGCAAGACTTGATCGATACTCATTTATCATTGTGTTGTCGGCAGGAGCATAGTTGAGCATCACTTCTGGAATAGAGCCTATAAATGTGAACTTCTTAGGATCAACTATTAAAAAGTTCGAAGTGTGAAGAATAAGGATAGCTGGGATGATAAACCCTTCGATCATTGGAATGTTGAAGTGAGTAATGGCCCTTTGCACGATGAGCGACCAGAAACGAGTACATGAAATTTCTGAGTGTCGTGTTGATGAAACAGTGCTTTGAACCAATTGTGCCCAAAGGATGGACCCGTAGTCCAGATTGATCTCGTAGTACAATCCATAGAGAATATTGTAGAAAAGTTTGCTTTCACTATCCGAACCTATAATTCGATCCGAAAAACTCTTGAATATTAGAGTAAACAGCCCGTTCCACATTGGAGGAAGATTGGGCTTCTTGAACTTCGAAAAGATCGTCAGGGTGTCTGAATAACCCATCTAATAGAACATTTCTAAAATGGTCGCAGAGGAGATGGAATTTGGGTCAACAATTAGTTTTGTGTTGGGCTTTTGTTAAGAGGAAATGGAGAGTTTTTGGACTTTTGGACATGCCTAGTTGGGCCAAGATTTTGTATTGGGCCTTGGTAGAACCAATGGTTTTGGACTTTAGTTGGCCCAATGGGCTTGAACCTTTGGACCAAGAATTATTTTTGGACCAGGAATTGTTGGGAATTTAGGTAAGGCCTATATGGGGTTGGGCTCGATTTGGAAAATTAGGCCATTAATGGGGTTTTAAAGATCTTATAGTGTTGGGCCTGGCTGGTTTTAGGCTTAGGCCCTGGTTATGAGTCTTGATGGGCCAAGGGTAAAATGGTCATTTTATCCCAAGTTTGGTTTCGGGATCATGGTTTGGATTTTTGTTGCTAATTAATGTTGTCTTGATAATTGGTAGTGTGGGAAATCGTCAGGGCAGCAGTTAGGGATTTCGTGTAGTGAGCTTCAGCAATCGAGGTGAGTGTCCTCACTGTTGTATGGGTCGAAGGCACCAATTATGGTCCATTTGGCATATGTATTGTAGGAAGACCCAGGGGTTAGCCCTTGGCATTATGTATGAAAGACTAGGAGGCGGCTCCTGGCACACTGTATGCAAGATCGGAGTCTGAACTCTGGCAAGTAATTAGTTAAGTAGTATTGTTTGTATGCTAGTTTTCTTTGTGATGCTCGCATGGAAGACCAGGAGGTGGCTATTGGCACTTGTTTGTAAGACCCAAGGTTTCGGCCCCCAACATGGCAAGAAAGACCACGAATTGGCTCGTGGCATAATGGCAAGACTATGTGGGGCACATACCACCTTTATCGTTTATGATATATGATTGATACGTATGGCTCGTGGTTATGTATGGCATGTATGGATCGTTTGATATGTATGGTATTTGGTATTTGGGGAACTCACTAAGCTTTGTGTTTACGGTTTTTAATTTTGGTTTTAGGTACTCCTATTTTCAAATGAAAGGGACTCGGGACGATCGCAGTGCATACACCCATGATTTCCGCAAAATGTGATCTATGGGATTATAATCTAATAATTGTTTAATTGAAATGTTTTTCAATCTCTGGGACAAAGTTATTAAAGTGTTTTTACTATATTAAAAATGAAATTTTTACCTTGGAATTTTGGGTCGTTACACCATCTTTCTTGCGAAAGAAGGTTGGGTCGATCGAGCCTTGTTTAAACATAGATTGTTTTAAAAATCGAGTTAGAGTTTCATACCAGGCTCGTGAAGCTTGCTTCAGACCATATAAAACCTTATCCATAATATAGAAGTGGTTTGGATATTTCTCGTTTACGAACCCAGGTGGTTGTTCCACATAAACTGTTTCTTCTAGTTCCCCGTTCAGAAAAGCGCACTTGATGTCCATTTGATAGACTTTAAATTTCTTTTGTGCTGTATATGACAGGATGATGTGAATAGAATCCAGTCTTTTTACAGGTGCAAAAGTTTCTTCATACTCAATACATACTCTTGTCAATAACCCTTTACTACTAACCGAGCTTTGTTCCGAATCACATTCCCTTCTCTGTCAAGCTTATTCGGAAACACCCATTTCAGAACTACAACCAATGTGTACTTTGGAGTTGGAATTAGTCTCCAAACCTTGTTGCGCTCAAACTCATTTAACTCATATTGCATTGCTTGCACTCAATCAGAATGAACGAGAGCGTTCTTCATAATTTTAGGCTAAATCTTGGATATGAACGAATGAAACATGCAAAATTCCATTTTTGAAAATAATACAGTTTGATTCGTTTTTTGTTGAGCTCTCGTAAGTACATCGGAGGAAGATGAACCAATCACATGCGATTTGGGATGATCCTTGGTCCTTTCGGTCAAAAGAGAATAGTTCGGGTCATACGATGGATCCAATTCTGCATTTACATCTTCGAATTCTAACTAAACATTTGAATCATGATTTTCAGTCTCATTCTCCCCCTCGAATGATGGATGTGGCTATTCATTCGGAATTGGAATCTCCCCATAAATAGGACATTCGTTGTTGACTTGAGGAATTGAATTCTCCCCCTGAAGCGGTGTGGATGTAGAAATGAAACCCTCCCCCTGAATTGGAGCGTTCGTAGCTTGTGGTGAAGATGGAATCTCAAAAGCCTTCGAACTGGGTTGCTCGTTTTCAAGATTCTTCGCAGCGTCATCAATGATCTTCTTGAGCTCATCTTCCTTGTTATCCACTTCTTTTGATTTCAAAGAGATCGCCTTTTCTGGCTCGTCAAAGAGGTTCATGAATTCCTCGTAGAGATTTGGGAGAGGAATGATCATTGGATTCGTCACTGGAAAAAGCTCCTCAGATTGACGATCTGATGTTTGGAACTTCTTTAGATAGTTATCGTCGAACGTAACATAGTAGGTTTCTTCAATCCTCTTGGATTTCTTGTTGAGAACCCTATATGCTTTAGAAGTCAAGGAATAGACCAGAAAAATACGCTCATCAGCATTTACATCGAATTTGTTCCTTTGCTCTATAGAATTGAAGATGAAACACCAGGAACCAAATACATGAAAGAACTTGACATTAGGTTTGTGTTTATTGAGAATCTCATAGGGAGTAATTGAAAATCATTTATTAATGAGAGATTGATTATGGGTGAAGCAAGCAGTTCCGATAGCCTCAACCTAAAAGTAAAGCAATATATTTGCAAAAGACAACATGGTTCTCGCAGGTTCACACAGAGACCGGTTTCATCTTTCAATGACCCCGTTCTGTTGCAGATTATAAGGAGAAAAAAAATTATGAGCAGTCCTTTTTCATTCAAGAATTCTTCAAATACTTTGTTATTGAACTCTGAATCATTATCATTGTGAACGTTCTGAACCAATTGTCGTAGTTGAAGTTCTATTTGCTTGATAAAGTCCTTAAGCTTGGGAGTGGCTTATGATTTCTGTTTAAGAAAATAAACCCAGGTGAAGTTGGAAAAATCATCAACAATAACCAGAATGTAATTATTACCACCAATACTTTCGATGGCTGATGGACCACAAAGATCTACATGAAGTAGTTCAAGTGGTTCATTCACTTTGGTGTTGATGATTGTTAGATGACTCTTCCAACACTGCTTCCCAAGATCACAAGTTTCATAGAGATGTTCCTTATCATACTTCAAAAGTGGAAGTCCTCACACATAATCACCAAGTACGAGTTTGTTGATGTCCTCATAGTTGAGATGCGAAAGCCTTTGGTGCCAAAGCTAACTATCATCCGAAGATGCTTTAGTAAGAAAGCATATGGTTGGCTTCCCTTTGATAGGATTTAGATTCAACGGATACATTTCCCCTTTTCTGTTGGACTTCAGAGGCACTATCTTGGGCTTCTTTTCAATAATATACGATCCCTCATCGTCAAATGAACCTTTCAGGCCAGTACCTACAACCAATTGAGATACACTAATTAGGTTATGTTGCAGGCCTTCCATGTAGACTACCTTTCAAATAGAGAATTCCTCATTTGTGATCATGCCATATCCTTTAATTTCCCCAATCGAATTATTTCTGAATTTGGCACGTCCTCCATCTTTTAGCAATCTGAATTCCCTTAATTCTTCTCTCCTTCCTGTCATGTGACGTGAACAACCACTATCGATATACCATTCATTGTCGAACTGTTCATCACAAATTACTTGCAAAAATCAGAGAGATTTAGGAACCCAAAGTTTTTTGGGTCCATGTGAGGCTTTCTTATAAACAGGAAACATTATAGATTTATCAACCAAGTAAGATTGTTTTACCAAATTTGAATTGTCTCTTTTCATGATTTTGAAAACAACGATCCTGTTATCTTTATATTTTTTTTCTTTGAAAGAGAATTTTCTTTGTTTAGGTTCAACTTGTTGCATGGCAAACTTTTTCTCAATCCTCTTTCCTCCCTTTTTTAAATGTGTTTTGGACTTCTGTAGAGGAGTTTTAGATTTCGAAACAACTTTTTCTTTGCCCTTAACATCTTTCGATGTATTGGCATATTTTGAAATATCTGTTTTTGGAGAAAAAAATAGGTTCGTATTTTCCAAAAACTTCATTTGTTTTGAAAACGATGATTTTTGAAAAAAAAAATTGCTTTTGAAACATGTAGAGAAGACTGTGGTTTTGAAAATCTTGTATGATTCGCATTTGATGAGACTTTTAGATTCGGAGTTACATATCTTTCTTGATTGACAAACTTGGAATTTTTGGATCTCCAAAAATGCTTTCTTTCTCTTAAGCTTTTTTGATATCTAGCATTTCTTTGGTGTTTATGAGCTACGAATTCCCCAGATAACTTATGATAACTAGCATTAGGTTATTTTCTAACGGGAGTATCAGCCTGTTCGGACGACATATCAGTTGGAATATTTTTGGTTCCACTTGTACTGTCTTTCTCATAACTTGAGTTGACTTTGTTTAGTGGTTCAGCCACATATCTTCCCTTCATTTTCCAAGAGGTCATTTCAGAAAGACCTTTGGTTTCATCTGCATTGTCTATGGGAGAAGACCAAAAGTACTTGTCACATCAATCAACATTGTCTTCTTCTATGAAGGACGATAATTCTAAAGTTTGTTTCTTGTTCAGTCCAGAAGTTGCGAAAACCTGATTCGGAACAGTTTGAACTTTCGGAAAAACTGTTGCGTTTTCTTTAAAAACCTTTGAACCTTTATTTCATGAATGTCGAGCATACTCAACAAAATTTTTAGAAATCATAATTTTCTTTGGTTCAGATTAACTTTTTACAAATTCTCAACAATCAATCTCATCCTCCATAGAGATTTAACTCATGTCACTTTCATCATCAAATTTAGTTACATTTTCAACATTAAGAGTATTTTCTGAATTTAACTTAGTGCACAATGAGTAAAATTTCAGTATAATATCAGATTTAATTTTCTCTTTATCTTTCTCACTTAAAATTTGTTTCAACATATTTTTGTGCTCTTTGGACTGTAAGTAAGCATCAATTTTGTCTACTCCAATTTTGTAAGAATCACAGACATCGTCAGAGAAAACAATGGATTCACATCTGTAGCAATCTGCATCGATTTCTTCCTCTTTCATTTCGAGAGAGGGAAAAATCATTTTATGTATATTCTTGCCTATTTCAAAATCAAGATGCAGTTGTGTGATATTAAAATAAAGACGTTTAGCAATTAAACAAATTTTTTTTTATCTGTTTTAACAACCCTAAATTGTCTCTTTGCAAATAAATCAAATCATCCTTAGACCTAGACATCTCCAACTTGAACTTCTCAATCGACATCCGTCTCTCTTCACTTTTGTACGTAAGCCTACTTATTTGATCTGTCAAGTAAGAATTACTTAAACACGTTCTTTTTAAACTATCATTGAAGCTAGAAATAGTAAATTTTAAATCATTTAATTCAGTTTCGTGCCTAGCAATAGGAATATTAAGGGATAAAAGAATATATTGTACCTTGTTGATAACTCTTTCGCATTTACTGATCTATTTTGAAACGGGTTTCGTTGCGAAACAGTTGTCGGTAACATGGCTGCCATTAGTAGCGTACCCCCTTTGCTCCAAAACATCATTGCAAACCATCAAGCATTTTCCCTCGTACTCAGGGACCTCCTCCTTCACAACGAAGCATTCCCCATGTGTGGGACTGCGAACCTCTTCATCATCTGAAGCTGTCGACCTAACTTCAACTCTTTCGAACTCGTCATCATCTTCCTGCACAATCAAATCAGGATTAGCATTATCTACATTCTGCTTCCTTTTAAGTTCTTCTAACTTTATGAGATAGTAAGCTTCATCATCTTCTTTGTATTTCTGCTCATTCATTCTTCTCAACATGCACTCCTTGGCCAAATGATTTTTGCCATGACAATAGTTGCATTCATAGCCGAAGTCTCCCATAAGCTTTTTCTCCTTCATCACTTCATCCTTTTGAGAGTTGTTAATGCCTTCATCCTATTCCTTTTCAGAACTATAATTCCTCTGCCAATTTTTGTTTTCGAGACGTCCAAAGTTCTTTTTGGTGAACCTTTTGGGATTAGAAACCATTAAAGCATATTCCTCCTTTGAGAGTTCGTAATCTGAGAGATCAGACTCCGAATCATCTTCTACAATCTTTTTGCCTTTCGCAACTAGGGCCAATGAACCCATACCAGAAACAACTTTCCTTACACACTAACTATCTATCTATTTTTTGAGCAGATAACTGGTGAGTTTGATGCAGCTCACAAACTATGTCCTTCAACGAGGTATGTAAATTGCTCAGTACAACACCTTCCAAGTAAATTCAGTCCATGGACTTACTGTCCTTGAGATCAATAATTGCAGAAAGTGAAAATAAGGTTAAAAGTGGAAGAGTTTTGGAATTATTTGAGAGGCTGGTTTGATAGATTTTGGTTATACCTGAATGTTTTCCTTCAAATATGGACATACGAAATATACTTCCCAGATATATGCAACAGTTCTTGATCAGTTATCTTTGGCCAGTACCTCAGGAGTAACTGATTCCGACCTCTACCCTCAGCAGGTGGTCTGGCAACTTTGTTTTCTGAAACTACCCCTTTGTTTGACAGTGACCTTTGACTATTACTACTCCGGGTCCCAGTTTTAGATGGTTTTGGAAACGTGACACGTGATCTTTTCCTTTGTTGAAAACATGCAACTTTTTCTGCTTTTCTTCCACTTCCATCCAAAACCCCACTACTACTAGCATTATCATTAGCATTATCATTAGCATTAACATTAGAAGGCTTGGTACTAGTGGTCAATGCATTATTATTACTTCAATACAATGTGATTTGCTTTTGGTTCCACCATGTTCAGCAACTTCATTCCAGTTTGCCAACCCATACATTTCTATCCTCTATATCACAAAAATTTTCATTAGAAAATCTAAAAGCTATATATTATAAACATTAAAAAAGAAAAGTTGAATGTGGGTATATGAGAAAATACCTCGAGTAGCAAGATCTCTTCATTTGCATTCCAATCAAAACAGAAGAGAGGAAATGACAAATTGTCCTGTGGAAAGAAAAAAGCTCTAAGATTTGAATAAATTCAGATGTAAAATTACTAAAATAGAAAAGATTATGAACCAAATCACAAAAAAGTAGTAACAAGAAATTACTAACCATAACTCTATATGGATGATTGCTTTTATGAGGATAAACCTCAACACCAACAGAAAAGCACTCAACACATAGATCAAAATCAGAGCAACATGCACATTTGATACATATAAAGCCTTTTTCCCTTCACTCATCCCTTGGCTTATTATCATACAAAGAAAAAAAAGAAATTGAGTTTTTAAAAGTGCAAAAGCATCATATATATATATATATATATATATATATATATATATATATATATATATATATAATTATCAGAGCATTCTTGTGATCAAATAGATACCTAAAGTTGCAGCCTCTAGATTCTCTAGATTTGAGGTTGTCCTCTTTCTCTTTGATTGACTAAATAAAAATGGATGACAGTTACAAAGGATTCAAATCAGAATACATTGCCAAAAATAAAAGTAGCAATACAGATTAACCAATAAAATGAACTTATGTTCATATCAGCCAAGACTATGGAGGCGATATATAACCTAACAGCTGATCTAACCTTCACTCTTTAAGCCCAAAAAACCCTACTTTATTAGTATATATAATGTGGAAATGAGAAATTACCATAAGAGTATGCACTGAAAAAATGAAAGAAAATACAAATATGAGGATGCTTTTCACATTTTTTCTAATCTAACATTCATTTATGCTATCTCATTCAAGGATGCCTTTATGAATTATCCACTTACAGAAAGATATAATTGAATTTGGATTATATTCATTCATATGACATCATTCATTGAATGAAATTCTCAGCATACAACACTAATTTATTACCAAGAGAATAACTTAAAGATGGTTAAGCGTTGGGACAATTTCATCAATTGGTTGCATTCCCGCACTCTACAGATACATAATTAACATCAGAAGTAGAGTACAGAGCAAATGATAAAAGGTATTTGAAAAGTATGTGTAAGTAACTTGTACAGAGTACTAAACGTAAGCCTTGCAGATTCACGAACCTCAACCTCACTATAAGAGAGATAGATTTCACTTTCACATATCAAGTACTAACCGAAACTAACAAACAAAAGGAGAAAAAGGTAAAAAAAAATTAAATAAATGTATCTATCACAAAGAGCTATATGAATGGTGGGAATTTACAGAGTGTCACGAACATGGTAGGGAAGAGATACAGTGTAATTGATAGCAGAAAATGGTGTGGATCTTAAACATTGTTGTGTAAAAGTTGAAATCCATGAATAATTGAACTTGTAGACAAACATTAGAAGTATAATTCTTGCTCGAAATGGGATAAGGAATGTTTCGTACAAGCATCAGAAGTACAAATTGAGTGGATATAGATTCATGATATAACAAAGAAGAAACAAAAGGAAGGTGAAAAAAACCTAACCTCGCCAGTTTGCGAGAAGCATGATTGGAGATAAGTTTCCTCCATCCAGTGTTGTAGATCGCTAACCCAGATCGTCTTATTATCTTCGCTAGAACTTTGAATCTGGTTACTTGTTTGCTATTGTTGACCCTGCTGTTGATATCGGTTTATCGTTATAACCGTTTAGAAGATTTCCTTCTACAGAACTCAATTGAAGATCCTTCGGGATTGACTACACCAGCCATCATTTTGCCCTAATTCGAGAAGTGAGCAACTGACCGTCTGATTGAATTCATCGAATCTTCCTTCTCTTTATTTGATGAAGTGTATTAGGTCAAGAGCTTGAATGTGAACTATCATCATAGTCGTCGGCATGTATGATGATACGATGAGCAAAGAGACCACGATGGAGGTGTAAGAGCCTAAGACGATGACCGTGAGCATAGCGATGCTATAGAGGTGCGTTCATGATAGAGAAAAGAAATAAGGATTCAGAATAACATACGACTAGGGAAGGAAGGATGTGAAAGCATAAAAGGCAAGACCTAGGGTTTTGGTGGGTTTGCGAAAATTAAAGGGCTAGATTGAGTGAATGAAGGTGAAGTGTGGGTTGAGTTTTTAAGGTTGAATGGCGGTGGCAGTGGCGATGGCTTAGGGTCTACATAGAGAAGGAATGAGTGAATGAAGGGAGATACTGAGGAGAGAGGGTAGACACGGGGTTCTTCAAAATTTTAGAATTTCAGACGATTTCGTTTTCCCCCTTTAAAAATGCGCGTTTAAGAAAAAAATATAAAGCGACATTTGAAGAGGACACACATTTAAGATAAGCGCCCTCCGTGCTTGTATATTTTTTTCTTTTCTGATACTAATTTCAGGGCACACACAAATGTGTGTCCTCTATCCTTCAAATTTTAGAAGAGATGACATTATTTTAAGGACGCACGATTTTGTGTATCGTACACCACTGCGTGTCATTGTTTGCGCGTTGTAAAAGGCTGTTTTTCTAGTAGTGTCTGTCATTGAAATCCCATTTTCTTTAGAAATCTTTTCAATTTGTTCTTTGAAACTTTGGGAATTAGACTTTGATTTTTGAGTAACATCAACATTTGCTTGTTTTTCAACCTTTAGTCTTTCAGATTTAGCTACCTTTATGGTTTTTGTCTTTGAAAAGTGGATGAGTTCTTGTTGAGATTATTTTAGACAGTGCTTTAGTTTGAGAAAAATCCTTCTTTCGAAGCTTCATTGTTATCCTCTTCAACAATTTCGTTGAATTCAGGTTTAACTTTATCACCATTTCTTGAGGTAACAAACACCTGATTTCGGAAAATAACTTTCTTCTGTGCATTTCAAGTTTCAATACACAATTGAATTTGATTCAAGATAATGAGGACCCTTTTCTTTCATGACTTTGTCAAACTTCTCAGTTTTCTCCATAAACCTGATCGACTACAACCGTAGTTATGTTTTTTTTCATTTGAAACATCATCATTATCATCATCTCTGTCTGTTTGACTATCTTCGATAGTCACATGGTCAGGTTCATGAACTTTCAAAGTCGAGGGTTGGTCGGTGTCAACTTTAACCGCAGAATCATTACAAATTTCTTTACCCTTAACTATATAAGTGACATTAATGATAGATAACTGAGAATAGTCAGCAACTTCCTCCTCCTCAATTTCACTAATATCATCAGAATCATCTTCAATATCAGCAAAATTGTTTTGAGAGTTAGATGTTGAATTACCAGTTCTTTTCAAAATTTTGATTTGTTCATTTTTGGTTAAGGTCTCATTCACAATTTCAATAAGATCATTCCCATCTAAACATTCATCAATTCTAACAACACCATATACATATGAATCTATTGGGACCTTGTCAAACTCCGATATTTTCTTTTCATAGTCATAGGAAATAGAATCCATTTTCTCCCTTTCGAAAGCTAAAAAGGGTAAAAGTTTCTTATGTTGTTCTTTGCTAATGTCAGATGAATGATGCAAGGCAGTTAATTCTCCATATAAACGCATAGTTGTATTACAGTATATATTCCGTTGTTTGTGTAAAGTATTGATATTAGTTCTAAGAGAATATGTATCACACATTACATGAGTTAATTGCAAATCTAACTAATCTATCTTAGATTTCTTGGACTCCAAACACTTTTGATTTTCTAGCAGTTGAGAATTGAACTTTTTGGCATCATTACTAGCAGAAATAAGCAAATCATTAACATAAGTAATAGCTTCATCAAATTCAGATAAAATTGAATCATATGCACTATAAGGAATATTGAAGGATTGGAAAAGAGAACGTACATGGCAAGTCGTGGGTGACTTATGAGCAGTTGTAGAAACAAGTCATTTCCTAGTAACACTCTCTTCATCCTCTTCCTCAAAGCTTGTGAACATCGCTCCATGAATCGGGTTTTGCATCTCCTCATAATCTGATCCTTATGAACTGATTTGATATGTCCCCTCCTCATCATCCATTCCCTTCGCAACCAAATACATTCCCTTAATCTTCGATCTCACTTCCTCGAGCCTCTCCACATAGTAGGCTTCGTCGTTGACTTTGCTATTCATCTCGTCTCTCTTCCTCAGCATGTAATCACTCGCCATGTGATTTGATCCATTCCAACAATGGCAGTCGAATCCATAAACTCCATTGATCTTCTTCTCTATATTCGCTTCCTCAGTCTTCACTTCCTTCTTCTTTACTCGCTTCTCATCATTCAAATTTTTCCCAGAAAAACTTCCTTTCGTCTCACCCATTTTTGAATTCGGTAATGGATTTTTGAAGAATTTATGTACTCGTTTGTTAGAATAGTAAGCCACAACTTCGTCATCCGAATTGACGATCAAACCTTCATCTTCTGAACCCTAATTCTCAACAGACTCTTTCTCAGCTTCATTACTAGCAACCTTCGACATCATCATTGCCAAAGGACCTCCTAAACCACTTCTTGTTTCCTCAGCTATCTAATTCAACACTTTATAGAGATCATTGAGAGAAAAGTAGTCGAAGCTTTGTTGAGTTTTTATCATTAAGCTGACATTTCACCATTCCTTGCGAAGCCCCATGTTGAAAATCAAGTTGAACTCCATTGTTGACCTTGTAACTCCATATCTGTTACACTTGTAAATTAGTTCATTCAGACGGTCGTAATAGAGCTCAATGGATTCTCCTTCTTTTTGATTGAATTCTCCTAACTCTAACAGACACTGCTTAATAGATTTTATCTTTGTTTTCTCACTACCTTGATATTTTCCATTCAATGTATCCCAAATTTCCTTTGATCTCTTGCAACTATGCACATAGTTGTAAACTACCGGTGGAAGAGCACCACGGAGTTCGCGCAAGCATCGTTTCTCGTTTTTCTTCAGTTTCTCTATTTGTTGAGCAACATCTGGATTGGTAACAGTAGTTCCAACACTTTGTGGCCTAGTAGGAGATTGAATTCCATCAATAATGCCATTCCAGAGTTCCTCATTGATTCCATTCATATACTCCTCCATACGATCAGCCCATTTATCATAGACTCTGGAATTAACATAGGAATCTTTGTTGATGAACCTAGAATGTGAGAATATGATGTGATGGTGTTCATGTTAAAATTCGCCATTGATGCACGGAAGGATTTTGAGAAGAGCTTCAAAAATTGAGATCTAATGGTTAAAACTTCTAGAAATCAAACACCGAATACTCGACATAACAAACAAAACTCAGAATCGAATCAAAACAAATGATCTATAATGATTTTCAGAATCAAAAGAGTGGAATATTTTGAATCTAGAACGAGACTCAAAAACTTTTGAAAACACGAGAAAATCAGATCATATCTGAATGAATCCCGCTCTGATACCAAATGTAGTTGTTAGAGATCGAGTATATGAAACGAAATCTAAGTTTAGAATGAATTATGAACACACGATGTAAATATGATCAGTATGGCTCGATTACGATTTAACAACGTACAGAAAAAAATAGAGAGTACAAGTCGAAGTCTCCAAGACTCCAAGAGCTCCTGTAACTCTAGTACTCATCCCATATTTATAGGGATAACTAAAGCGAACATAAAAATATATATAAGGGACTAAAACATCACAACTTCGATACAAACATTGCCCTTATACAAAACATACAGCCTAGCTTTTGAAACTAAGAATGACCTAGACAAACCTCAACACTTCACAACTACATTCGAACTCAACAGATTGTAATTTTGAGGATTAATGATTTAATGTTAATGGGGTTGTGCATTGTGTAAAGTCTTAAGTGGCCTCATCACACCTGGTTTCCTTCACGAAAATGGCTCCATTATTGAACTCATTAGACCCAATTTAAACTTTCAAATAGGACTCGTCTTCATATAACCTGGTTGCAAAATTGAATTTTATTAGCCATTTTAACCGGGTTTTATAGCGTTTTAGTAGTAGTGAGAAAACCTTTTAAAGCTTACATTACGGGGTAGAGTGTGTGGGTTCGAACTAAGACAACATCTTGATGCAGACAATGCTCTCGACAACTGGCTTTTCAGACGAGAGGGTTGTAGATGGACGTGAAGTGGTAACGTGGAAGGTTGCACATCTGAACGTCAAGTGGTGGCATGGGCTATCAGCGACAGAAAAAAGAAGAGGAACGACAAAGGAAAAAAGGAAATTGTCTAACTCTCCCATCGGCGCTAAGATCTAATAAATGTATAAGGTTTGGTGGTTGTAATATTCTTTTAAATGGTTTCATATTTTATTTATTTTGATAAATAAATAATAAACAACATATAATTAAGAAATATACAATAAAAAATTAAAAGGGAAATAAAGAAAGAAAATATAGTCTTTTAGATATAGCAAAGACCAAACTAACAACAACGTACAATAGATACAAAACGTATAACGAATTTCATATTTAAGGACTTTACATAAGGAGAACCCAACTTACTAACTAAACGCACAAGTAGCACAATACCATAAGGACATAATTTACTCTAATAAATATAATTAAGCAATCCCATAAGGACCATTCACGTAATTTACTCTAATAAATATAATTAAGCTCTTTCATTATGATAAAAACCTTCACATGTTAGATGGCTGTTGCAATATTAATATAATTCCTTTTCCGTAAAACAAGAAAAAGCTAACTTTTTTACATATCTATAAAAGTTTACTTTTTAATATATTTCATGTCTTATTGTTGTCAACACCTATTGCATGGACGGGAATCTTGAACATCAATGTCTCTTTTCTTAAAAAAAATTAAAAAGTTATACATTTAATAAATAGAAACAATAAATGCTATATAATTTAATATAAGAATATAACAACAAAGTTTTAAAGATATTTTAACTTCAAAAATCAAATTTGTTTATAATTCTTCGTTGTTAACTTCTCTTAATTGTTGTCGTTTATGAATTTGGAATTCTAAAACAAAATACTTTGTTCAATGGACAACTATTATTACTGGTAAGTAGACTGGTACCGCACAGATTTAGAGCGAATTGACTTTTATCTAAACTTTTTTAATAACTTTCAAAATTTGATCCAGACCCGTTTCTTAATCCGTAAGGTTTTGAATAATTAAACACATATATTTATCCACCGAATTGACATATATTCAAACCCGTCTCATATCCTCTATGTTTTAGAATAATCAAATACATTTTACTTAAATCTTAAAATACATTTATTAAATAAAACAAGTTGTACACGAGGACTTTGGATTGAAATTAAAATCATTATTTAGTAATTTTTGATTAATTTTTGACCGTCGATTGTGTTGATAGAGAATAGCAATTGAAAACTTTTTTTTTGATAAATAAGTTTATTGATTTGTAAATGATATTGATGATTACTTGATGAAATATAAATGACATAACATCATGATTCATCATTTACATTTCATTAAGCAATTAGTTTAATCATTTGTTTTTTTCTCATTGGACTTTCAGTTGGAATTAAAAGTAAATTTTGGACAATATAAAATATAAATGTATTATTCCAAAATTTATACGAGACATGTTGTAAAAAAATCGATCGGTGATGATCCATACCCGACCATCTTAATAAACAGGTTAACGGATATATACGGTTCATTAACGGGTAAAAACACAAAAAACTATGATTAAATCCTATATAATTTTTAATGGTTTGGATCGAAACATAATCAAAACCCGCTCCATCATCCGACCTAATTGTAAGTCCATTTTTAACGTCTATAGTGTTTAAATTTGGACTTGGTGTTATTGCTTAATTAGTAAGCAGATTCAAGTTTAACCTAACTAACATATTTGCCAATTTAATGCAAAAGCTATTATAAAAGATGCCATTACCAATATATAAAATTGTTCAAATACGAACAATAAAAAGATTATAAATCGTTAAACAGATAATTCACCGTTTAATAATTTTTTTTCATAATTCAAAAACAAAATCAAACAAATTGTTGTACATACATATTAATAAATGTAGATCAACACTGATAAATTTTAAAACGAAAAATATGTTTTATAAAATTCTATTTTCTTATACTGTGAATACTATAATATAATTTTTTTGAATATATATAAATATTAATTTTTAATCGTGAGAAAATAAAATATTTTAGCTAGAGTTACGTCTTTCAACAACGTTGTACGTGTAGAGAAAAATAAAAAGATAATCACTGAGTTATCGATTTTTTTATCGATCTAAATTTTTTTAAGCTCTTATTTCAACTTATATATATATATATATATATATATATATATATATATATATATATATATATATATATATATAGAGAGAGAGAGAGAGAGAGAGAGAGAGAAAGAGAAGTTCAAACGCTTTTTAACAACTCTTATGTGTATGTAAGAACCAATGATAATTCACGAAATAAGTAATAATTAAATAAATCATTTAAGTGATATAATAGTAATCCTTGCATATTTAATTATGGAAGATAATTAATATATTTATTATCCATTTAAACAAGGGATATCAAAGTCAAACCCTATAGAAAAAAACGCTACACATGATTATCACCATTGCCACCGATTCTTTCACCCAGTTTCGATTCCCTCCTGCCTTCATCATCGTTTCCATCATCTCTCTTCTTGTATGCCATATTCCGGTCAGATGCTCCTAATACAAACATTCACATATAGAACAATCTTTATCCAGCAAATCCATTGAATTCGTTTCCGCCACCACCGTCGGACACAACTTCGATGATCCTAGTAAGCACCTGTACCAATCTATACTCAATTCCTTATACGAAATTCTCGATTTGTAGTTAGGATTTCTTTTGCTGAAAACTCGATTCCTATGAAAAATCCATTGACTTGTTTTGTTGAAATCGACAGAAATCACGAGAAGGGTAGACAAGGTGAGAGAGAAGAGATATCAAGGCTTTAAAAATCCATCGATTTATTTTGATGTTGTTGAAATTATCATAAAGTTTTGTATTCGTGATTAAGGTTCGTAACACTTACCAATTAAGCTCTATTCTTTTATCTACTCATCCATTTTGGAATCCAAATAAGAATCAGGAAGTACTTTATATTTTTAGCATCAATTGCACTCAAATTATATATCTACTAGTGGTTTTGGAAGTGAATCATAATCAAGAATCAAATTTTCTGTTATCAATGCTTTTGAATGTTGCTGGTACTGTTGTGTTTTTTGAATATTGATAAAAAGAACATTCCTTCCAAGTGTCTTATAGAATTGAAGTTTAAGTAAGAAACATAAATGAAATATTCTTTTAGAATTGAAGTTAATATGTTTAGTTATGTAAGTTTGGTGTTTTTATTTTGTAAAAAAAAAGATGTTATAAATTCTATAAGAATATAAGTTAAAACTTGTGGGTTAAAACATTGTTTTGAATGAACATGGCCTTTTACACTTTCTATAGCGAACCATAGTGTATTCTAGTAGAATATATTTTATGTATAAACATTCTAACACATAGAAACTATACATGCATTCTGTTAGAATGTCTTTAAGTATGTTTGTTAACGAAAAGTATATTTGCATAAATAGTAATACTAATGAGTAATGCATGTTATTCTTTTAGAATGACTTGAAAAAGGAATCGAATATTGATCATACAAGAGAAAGAGTTGGAATTGAGTTCAACAACAAGTATATTTGCGAAGAGTAACATTCTTATGATAATACATCACATTTTCGTAAGAATAGTTGGAATCAAGTGAATTATTTGGACCATTGAAGAAGGTCAAGTGTTTTTGTTCAATAATTGTACATATAAGAATGCTATTTTCTAAGATTTTTTTTTTATTTTACAAGATATTTTGTTATAATATGTATGATTATTTTGGAATGTATATGGAAATTAGTTTATAAGAATATGTATCAATTTCTAATTAAGTTCAGATGTATATTAAGGATAAAATCATAGACCCTCATTCTAACTTGAATATATATGAAAAACATATAGAAATTTTAAATGATATTAATTATCAAAAATATCTGAATTGGAACAATAGTCTGCAAGAATAAAATCGAAAATATCTTTAATAGTATATAGTTGGCATTTTATCATTCTGACATAATAAAATCGGATTTTTTAAATTGAATTAATTTAAAATATTCAGATATTTAAATATAAGGGAATTAGTTATCCCTTAAAATCTAGAAATTTCCTTTTTTAATATAGGTTAATTCATCAGAATACCCTTATACTAAAGTTTGTATGATTATATTATACATGTTACCCTATTGTAATATCATAGACTCTCATATCATCACCGATTCTATTCCATCTGTTGGTATACATTTGTGCTTACGAACACACAATAGATGTTAGAAACACATGAACCTAGCCTTGTATATATATAAATATAACACGTATTTCATAGCAAATACTTCATGTCTATGTGTTAGAAAAAAGTAACGACACACTCACAACAAACATATACTTAATACATTCAAACAATACTTGTATTAAAATCGTGTTTATGAAAGGGACTATACACTCACTTGATCAGAAGATGATCGGGCAGCATTACGACTCTAAGAGTAGTATTTCCTCAGTGAAACCGGGAGATTTTCACAAAAACTAGGCTTCTCGCGGGTAGAGTTTCGGCTCGGAAACATTACTTCTCTGGATCTTCGGGGCTTCGGGACTCGCTTCGGGTCTCGGAATGATACCGGGGCTTCGGGGGTACAATTGGCACGTAAAATGATGAAATACGAGAGAGAGAGAGAGAGAGAGCGAGAGAGAGAAGAAATGGGCAACCAAATTCGGCTACCCTAATGATTTATTTATAGGGTTGGAGTCTGGCCGCGAACGCAGTGTGTTCCCCAAATGAACGCAGGGCGTACCCCGAACACAGGGTGTTCCCCTTAAACACGGTGCATAGGAGCAGGGTTTTGATCCTACCCCTTATCCGCTAAGTCAGCATCAATGTGGCCACTCCAGAGCCAAGTATTGAACGAAGGGTGTTCCCCAATTGAACGTGGTGCCTTCCACCTTTAGGATGCGTGCCTCGAACTTCAGAAAATCATAACTTTTGCATGCGATCTCCTCTTTCGACGTTCTTTATATCCACATGTACGTGAGATTATGCTCTACAACTTTCGTTTAGACTCCGTCGGCTAATTTTGACTTTTATTTTTAATATATTATTTTTAATAGGTCGGGACAGGAAAACTCCGTTAGAAATTCCTAACTTCTTCATCTGACGTCTGTTTTTGCCTGTCTTTTTACTGTTGCACTGCTATCGATGAGATATTCGATTCTCGTTTAGATTGTTTCGGCTAAAAATCACTCGATCTCAAATTCGAACTTCGGGCTGCAAACTGCTAAGCTGAAACTTAGAAAGATCATAACTTCCTCATACGAAGTCATATTTTGACGTTCTTTTTATGCACGCTCTCGGTTTAACGGACTCTATGAATTTTGTTTAGATTGCTAAGGCCAAATATCACTCTAAAGTAAATTCACTATTTACGTCGCGTTGTGTCGTGCCGGTTCTGTCGCGAAACTTCGACACGTCATAACTTCTTCGTTATAACTCGGATTTCGGTGGTCTTTATATGTACGGAATCCTTATAACATATACTATAACTTAGTTAAGATTATTTCTTCTAAACACTCTTCTATAAAAAAGGTCATTTTTGACGCTTATCATCTCTAAATTGACTATCCTGGATCTACGGGTGTTACAATTATCTCCCCCTTAGGATGATTACGTCCCGGAATCATCAATGAAATAGGACTTGTATAATGATTCTATACGTTATCTATTCATCCTAGGTAATAACTGTAACTTCTATGTTTCCTCGAAAGAGTTTCTAACTCTTGGACTTCTTGACCGCAGGTGATGCTCAATCTTGCATCATCTCTTCGTACTATGTGGGACTTTCAATCGCAACCTTTGAGTTACAAAATAAATCCTTATTGATGACTCCTTCTTCTTCTTAGGATAAATACTTTCCTTTATCTATTGTAACAGACCGACGGGTCGTGTTCTAATGACCTCTCATCGTATGATGCAACACTTAGAATCAAGTCTCTTAGAATCAAATTCTAGATTGGAATATACCTTCCTTCATATTCTATTGTGATATAATCACATTTTTACATGTAGAATTTCTAGTTACAAGCTTCCTTAACAACGAGCGTGATGCTATTGATCGCATTGAGTTCAATCTTCTGACCTAAGTAAGATGCTACATCGGACTTGGTTCTTCGAACCACGTAACAAACTCATCGTAGTCGGACTCAATTTGATATGACCACTAGGGTCAGAATAACAACCATATTACTAGTGATTACCGAAACAATGGTAATGAAATACTTGAATACAATGAGACCAATCACTAGCTTCTTGGTAACCTTGTGACTTTCCCTGATCCAAGCATGAGTCATGTGCTTCCAGTAGTATAGATCTATACTACTATTCACACATACTCATACTCGTCCCAAGTATTGTCTCGCAGTCCCCAAGTCCTAAAATCACAAAACAATTTAACACATACGAATGTGTCCAATTTATCGTAACAATTTTCCTAGACTCTACTAGGACTTCTTCCGTGCATATCTTCAATCATCAATTCTACTTTAACTCGGTTAGTGATGGAAATTCCAGATTATGGGACAACTTCAAGAATTACACCAATCGTTCCATCATCATGTCAATCGAAGGTGTACTTCAAACGTACCGTACTCCTTTAAACGTTCCATTATTTTATTAGACATATTCTAAAGGCAAGATACTACTCTTACGTTATCTTCCGATAGGTGTCATTCACTATCATAAGCCTTTCATTTCCTCCATTTATCCAATTCTCTACGAGTCTTCACCATAATGTTTTGTACACCCAAGCAGACGTTCGGTGTACCGGGTGAGAATTTAAGATAAGAAAGTTGTATTTACGATAGACGTATAAATCTCCTTATCACTCCGAAACGTTTACATGCTAGGTCTAATATCGTAGTCGTACACTTAGAGTCCTAAACACATAAGGTTTCTAGATCCGGTCGGCATCAAACCAAAGATCCGAACAAACAATATCATATATGGCAAACATATAACATTTAGCACATAAAAGCATTTTAGGGAACTTTCCTAAAATATACTCGTGCTCGTGTCTTAAAATATGGTAAAAACTCATCTCACAATCATCGCTTAGCATTCTAAGTTTTAGTCTAGAAATCCTACAAATTCCTAGTTCGCTTAAACTAATGCTTTGATACCAACTGTGACATCTCCAATTTCACGGCCAGAAAAGACCGATTTGTTTATGCTTTGTTTTCAAAATCAGAGTAATCGTTTAAAGAAAACTGTTACGGAATTTGTTCCAAAAAAAAATATGATAAGAATTTATCAAAGCATTTCTTTAATGAAATGTATTTTCATTAAATAACAAAATCTCGGGATGTCATGTTCCGATACATACCAAAATCATAAACAATATAAAATAGACCTTACAACAGTTATTTATAACTACTAATCTATAATCCAAAATCTCTCGTCAAGTCCACCAATTTATACTCTTGTGCCATTACCTGTAATGCAAAGAAAACTGAGTGGGTTAGGCTTGGGACCCTGGCGAGCATATAGGGTTTTCATTCTACAATATTATATTTATATTTAATCATCAAACAATCAACCCAATTAACCATCCCCATTATCTTCTTTATTCTTAAGGTTTTACCCTAAGGATCAACTATCCTTCATTCATTCGTTCCTAACGATTTACCTAAGGAATTGGTACGAAGTCCATTGTTGCCAAAGTTTATCTATCAGGTACTAAATCCATAGCTATCAGGCGCTAACTCCATAGTTACCAAGGTTTATGTAACAGGCGCTAACTCCATACTCACCAAGGTTCACTTAACCGGCGCTAACTCCATAGTGACCAAGGTTCACTTAACCGGCGCTAACTCCATAGTCACCAAGGTTCACTTAACAGGCGCTAACTCCATAGTCGCAGGGGTTTATCTCGTTTATTGACAGTATTGGTTCCGAGAATCCACTAGCAATACATATCAATGGGTTTTTAGAGTACACCGATGAACATCAAGTCCACAACACCTACAAGTTGCGAGCTTGCTAGTGTTCCACAAGACTGTCTAGAATAGTCTGTGGTTGTCATCCTTACTGTGCTGAATGACGGGGGCCATCGTTTGAGTAAAGGTTTCACTCATGTATCACCTGTGACCCCCATCTCATGATCTATATCTTCTTTCGTCTCATCTTCAAACCAATCTTTCCTCACACACCAACTATTTCATCTACCAATGTTCTACCCAACGTATTTGTAGATATAAATTACATATATAGTTTAAATCATATACAAACCTGTATAAAACATTCATCCAACATCCATCTAAAATAAACAAACGATATATAAACACATAACACGTATTTCATAGCAAATACTTCATATCTATGTGTTAGAAGAAAGTAACTACACACTCACACCAAACATATACTTAATACATTCAAACAATACTTGTCTTAAAATCGTGTTTATGAAAGGGACTATACACTCATTTGATCAGAAGATGATCGGGCAGCACTACGATGTAAGAGTAGTATTTCTTCGGTGAAACCGGGAGATCTTCATAAAAACCGGGCTTCTCGCGGGCAGAGTTTCGGCTCGGAAAATTTACTTCTCGGGATCTTCGGGGTTTCGGGACTCACTTCGGGTCTCGGGATGATACCAGGGATTCGGGGGTACAATTTTCACGTAAAACGATGAAATACGGGAGAGAGAGAAGAAATGGGAAACCAAATGCGGCTGTCCTAATGATATATTTATAGGATTGGAGTCTAGCCGCGAACGCAGTGCGTTCCCCAAACGAACGCGGTGCGTTCCCTCAACGAACGCAGTACGTTCCCTTCGGACGCGGTGCGTAGGATCGGGGTTTCGATCCTATCCCTTATCCACTGATTCAGCATTGATGTGGCCACTCCGGACCCAAGTATTGAACGCAGGGCATTCCCGAATTGAAAGCGGTGCGTTCCCCCTTTCGGATGCGTGCCTCGAATTTCAGAAAATCCTAACATTCACATATGATCTCCGTTTTCGACGTTCTTTATATCCACATGTACGTGAGATTATGCCCTACAACTTTCGTTTAGACTTCGTCGGCTAATTTTGACTTTTATTTTTATTATATTATTTTTAGTAGGCCGGGACAGGAAAACTCCGTTAGAAATTCCTAACTTCTTTATCTGACATCCGTTTTCGACCGTCTTTTTACCGTTTTACTACTATCGATGAGATCTTCGATTCCTATTTAGATTGTTTCGGCTAAAAATCACTCGATCTCAAATCCGAACTTTGCGCCGCATACTGCTAAGCTGAAACTTAGAAAAATCATAACTTCCTTATACGAAGTCAGATTTGGACGTTCTTTTTATGCACACTCTCGGTTTAATGGACTCTATGACTTTCTTTTAGATCGCTAAGGCCAAATATCGCTCTAGCGTAAATTCTCTATTTACGTCGCGTTGTGTCGTGTCGGTTCTGTCACGAAACTTCGATAGGTGATAACTTCTTCGTTATAACTCGGATTTTGGCGTTCCTTATATGTACGGAATCCTTGTAACATATACTACAACTTAGTTAAGATTATTTCTTCTAAACACTCTTCTATCAAAAAGTCATTTTTGGCGCTTATCGTCTCTAAATTGACTAGCCCGGATCTACAGGCGCTACAGACATATAGTATTTGGAACACACTTTTAAATATTTTTTTTTTGGTTCGTTGATTTTTTTGAATGAGGATACAAGTACACGTGAGAGAAAAAAAGAAAGAAGTGCTCAAGAGCTACTCTCTACTTTTATACTAACCTTATTTATAGGGTGATACAGACTCACAAAAAATATGTACAGACTAGACTTTACTCTTCGACATCTAACATTTCCATACATAGTACATATATAGCAAAGTGCTTGACTTCGAAACTACACATACCAAATTAGACTTTGACACCTAACTAGACATTTCGACCCTTACAATCTCCCCCTTATTGAGAAGTGTCGAACAATGCCATCAACTTCATGGTCTAATGAAGTACCCTGCAAACCTCCATATACCAAACAATTGTCTTTCGAACTTCAGCCTTATCTTCTACATTATTATATTTGCAATTGTTGAGACGAACCAGAAGACATGTATATTGAGAGTTCATGTACCTCTCCACATCATAGACTTGGAAAAAAAATTTAGTCATCTTCCCATTCTTGTTCTTTCCTAGAGAAACAACTCTCAAGGGTTTATGCACAATCTACCCCATCAACATAATCTTTGAGATTGATATTCCCTTTCAACATTGACTAAGGAACCTTCGAAGTCCTATTAACAACCATTGCTAGCTCGATATCAATAACTACCAACCAATCATAGTAGTTATCTATGAATACTTTGATATGAGCAAGCCCTATAAGGAAATCATACTTGCTGTTTGTTAAAGATTTGAGACATCAACAGTGCTTAGAATCTTTGTGACATTGATAAGGTTATTCAAGATCATCAGAGGGAAGTCGATAATCGAGAAGTCACATACTACATTATTCGCTTTGACAACAAAATAGCAAAAATTCTACAGTAAACTTTCGAATAAATTCTCTCTTGAAATATTCATCACTTTAACAATCTTTACTGATGAGTTCAAAACTCTTAGGTCGATTAGATCTTTCACAAGTACGATAAAAGAAATCAAATAGTTTAAGAACAATATGAGAATGAACACTGAACAGAATCAAATATATGCTTATGATTCAAAACTGAGTCACGCCTTAGCAGAGCTCGATGAAGAACTTCCGCTATAGAGGCGAGCTAGGGTTTACAAAAACTATGAAGCAAATAAACAATGAAAGCGCCTTCCCAACTAAGTCTGCATGCA
This sequence comes from Lactuca sativa, assembly GCF_002870075.4. Lineage (NCBI taxonomy): Eukaryota > Viridiplantae > Streptophyta > Magnoliopsida > Asterales > Asteraceae > Lactuca > Lactuca sativa. The sequence continues at coordinate 216,897,901 of NC_056631.2, read as the reverse complement.
TGCAGCTTATATACTAAACCCTAGTACAAAATTATGCACGGCTGGACAGGCCCAATACCGACATTCAAACTGGGCTAAGGGCCAAGCCCATGACGCAATCTAATAGACTCTACAATCTCTCCCTTTGCGTCAAATGAGGCGAGATATTATTTCCTCTGAGCAGGCTTCACCGTCTTTATAACTTTAAACAAACGAGGAATTATGGCGAGAAGAGTCTGTCTAAACTGTATGTACCACCTCAGCATGTCAGTGAATAATTTCTTATCAGCATCACTATTCTGATCGCACCTCTGAATGATCTCCAAGATATGCTCAAGGCAAGACGTTAAGAAGAGGTGTTTGTCAACAAGAGGGAACATACATTTTTGACCTTCGCCCCTGAGGAACATAACTGTGTGATACTTTGAATCGATTTTCCCCTTGATCATGGTATTAACATTGCCAGCCCTGCCCATAGTCTTGATCGTTGTTCGCTTGTGTATGGCATAGACAATCTCCTGGTCCATCTTCGCTAACTCATGTATGTAGCAAACAAGCATACGCTTGACATGATCGATTATTGGCTGATACTCCAGAGGATTCAACAAAAGAATATTGTTGAGGAGTATCCAGTCATGAGGATTAACATTTGGTAGATCAATGAGGGTAAAATGGTAGACTGAGCCTTCGGTTCCTCGAGTCACCCTGAATTTGACATTAATAAATTTCCCTGCTGAATAAGGCTTCATTACTTTGACTATGGTTATTTTCTTTGAGCTCCAAGTCAGGTATTGGGGTTGAGCAAACTCCAAGTAAAATTCCAGAAGATCCTTATCTACCTTCGGGTCTGGGGATGGAATAGCAGCAGTTGAGTTGAAGCAGTGGAAGATAAATGCCTTTCGAGTGATTGGCATATTGAACTGTGCATCCTTGGAATTATCAAGGCCAAAGGACATTATTGGCTCAAGCCATCGAATGGTTGGCTCATCAATTGCACACCTTTGAAGCGAGTATTTTGTCCACATAGGAAACATAGAGTTTTTCTTCTCTAGGAGCTCCGCCTCCTTTCGCTTCAGCTCTAGCTCAGCTTGCTATTTCTTGGTGTTTTCTTTCGTTTCTTTTTCAGAAGTGTTAACCTTCTGGACGGGATTCTTGGGAATCTCGACATAGACATCATCTTCATTGTCTGTGTCGTCTTCACTTATTTTCTTCTTCTTTTTATCTTTGTTACTAACCGAAGTTTCATTACCCTTCGGTTCAGCAGATGGTTTTGATCCAGAAGGAGGAGTTTGCTTTGACACTTTCTCTCCCCCTTGTTTCGGTTGGACCCCGGTCACCGGAACACCCTCGATACGGCTGAGAACGTCCAGTGCTGGTCTGAGCTTGTCCGCCAAATGATGTCTGACAGTTATAGTGATGATCGGATCATGAGCCTCAATAAGTTGAAGAAGGATGGAGTGAACATCTGTAGAAGAACTCCTAATGACCTCCCTTTCTGACTTGAGGTCATTAATCTCAACATTAGCAGTATGCAGCTTCTGTGTTTGCAATTTAAGCTGGGCTGTACGTCTGTCGAGCTCATCCATAATCCGATTTTCCACTGCTAATTTCGCTTCCAGTTGAGTTAAGCGTTCATTGAAATTAGCATGGAGCGTTTCATTGGCTTCTTCAATGGCTTGGCGTGCCGCTTCAAGGATCGAGCGCTCAGATTGAAGAGACCTTTGAAGATTCTCTACTGAAGCATTGACGGTTTGAGCATTTTTGGCAGCAGCAGCCTGCAAGGAGTCTAGAAATAAGTGAGCTTCTGAGACTAGTTTATCGTCTTCTGCGGTCGCATCCTTACACTCCTTAGTAGAAACATCAACAACAAGAGAATCCTGTTGACATTGGGATGTAGAGGCTTCGATAGCCTTGGCTATAGCAGATAGAGTAGCTCTGTGTTCGACGATGATCGAAGAGAACAAGGCCTTTAAGGCAGCGTCTGAATAGGCACCAGAGGAAGAGGATGAAAGCAGTTGATCAAGCTTGTCGTTTACTACCTTAAGATGACGTTTTGTAACAGGCTCATCATCATCATCATCGGTCTGCGCTCGATAAGGACTGAAATATGTGGAATCGAATTCCAAGTCATCACCGCCTAAAATAGGGGTTGTTTCAGTAGATGGTGTGGGAGACAAGTGTTTTGAAGAAGGTGGAGGTTCGGTTACAGGTGGATTGGGAACAGTAGAGTCAGGTTTTGTGGTAGTAGTGGTAGTGGTTGTATCTGTGAAAATAGGAGTGGGAATAGGAATTGTAATAGGTGGAGGTGAAGGAGGAGAAGAGCGAACCGAAATTTCTGGAGTATGGGAGTGAGGCGGAGTCTCACCTCGGCCCGAAGCCTCTTCATCACAGATTTCGCTCTCAGATTCAGAAGGAGGAGCGTTCTTCTGCTTAGGAGGGACATATTCTAAATCCGAATCACTTGAGGATGAAGAATAAGTCTCCTAGAGGGCTTCTTCTGCTTTTTCGGTTGAGCCTGAGAAGTAGCAACTTTATCAGATTTTCACTTCTTAGGGGTTTGCCCCTTGGTTGGTTTGATGACCGGTCCCTCTTTCTGTGTTTCAGGCTTCTTACCCCTCTTAGCTGGCTTGTCAGCCTCTTCAATTGAACGAAGCATAGCCAGTGTAAGTTCTCTTAGGCCAACAGATGGACGCTTCCTGTACTGTTGAAGAACATTACTCGATGTTGGAATACGACTGAGCATTGCTTCAGGAATGGATCCAATAAACGAAAACTTTGTTGGGTCAGTGACGATGATTTTCGTCGTATGAAAAGTAGCAATAGGTGAGAGCAAGAAGTCCGCCATTATTGGAACACGAAGGCGATCCATTGCCCAGTTGGTGATAAGAGACCAGAAACGCCCACATGAGATCTTAGAATGCCTGGTTGAAGAAACCAAGCTTTGAACCAACTTATGCCAGATAATGGACCCATAATCAAGGTTAAGTCCATTGTACAACCCATACAGCACCGTCATGAATGACTTGTTTGCACCATCGGAGCCAGCGCTTCTCTCAGACAGTCCCTTGAACAATAGCGTGAAAAGGCCATTCCATTGAGGAGGAAGGCAGGACTTCTTGAACTTCGTAACAGTGGTTAGGGTTTCGGTATACCCCATCTGAAAGAACATAGAGAACAGTTGACCAGTTCTAATGGAATCAGGGTTTACCAGAGATGGATCTTGAGAAAGACCAAGTAGGGCACAAAATCGATTCTTCGAGATGGAGGTCTTCTCATCGTGGAGTTCGAAATGAATCCGTTCATTAATCTTGTCATAGAATGCAGTAGAGTAGACAAGAGACAAGCACAACATGGGAACCACTTCAACATTAGTCAGTGCGTCGACGAGTGGTGAGTATTTGAGACACTCAACCACATACAACATATAGGGCTCATAGATGAATGGAGTGAGATCAATGATCAGGTTCTGTTGGGGTTTGATGGTGAGAAGTGGTTGATGAACTGAGGTATCGTGAACGGATGATGAGTCTGCCATTGTAGTAGCTTGGACAAGATAAATGCCTAGAGCCCATGTTTGAAGACTATTGAAGAATCAAGATTCATTGATTGCTTCATCTATTCCTCGTTACAAGATCTTTTTATTTGCTAGATGCCTATCTTGGAAGTTAAAGCATTGTCATGCATTCCATACTTTGAGGGGGAGATTGTAGGGTTTCAAAGCACTCCGTGAATGATGGCAATGGGACCCTTGATGAAGTGTAGGTTAAAAGCCCAAGACTTGTCTTTTCCCTATAAATAGTCATGTATTATTCATAATTAGGGTTAAGAGTGAGGCAAAATGTAGCTGCCACGTTGTGAGGTTTCTTGTAGAGTTAGATTCTTATTCCTTAAAGTGTAATATGCTCCTCATAATTGAATAAATCGAGTGATCATTCGACATATCTTCATATTTGTGTTTGTTCTTATTTTCCGCATCTTGTTCATCAAATCTCAATTAGGGTTTTAATCCCAACATTTACTAAAGACCATACTTCCTCTTCTTTCCTCCCCAAGACTACATGAAATCTCATTTGCAGTCCCTTATACTCTTCTTTGTCATTGTACTGATCAGCCAACTTATACTGTTAAGAAACAAACATCATATGATTTATCGGAAAATCTAGTTGATTAAAGTCAGAGTTTTAAATCTCATAACTCTTCTTTGGAAATTTTCCAAAATCATGCTTCTTCCGTGACGAAATGATTTGTTCAATTGTTTCATAGCACCAGTGTTTATTGGGATCACAAATGTTTAAACCCAGTGGATCATTCTGTCGTTGCCTCATAATGCTATTAATTTGTCATTGTCTTTTGATTTACAACTCCAAATTCTTCTTCTTCTCTTCTTTATTAGGAGTAATCTCAATTCCTTTCCCTTTGTGCCCCTTATCATCTTTTAAAGGAGGTGATTTGAAACTTGAACTTAATCCTCCAACACTATCTCCAATAATAATCCCGTTCGTTAATGGTTTTGATGTTGTAGTTGTAGAAGTGGTTGTCAGGGAAACTGGAAGTGAAGTAGAAAGTTGAGTAGATATCACTTGTGCTACAACTGTACCCTTATCAACATCTTTTGAAGGGCCAACAACACATCCTTTTTCTCCTCCTTGCACCACATGCTTCGCAGGTGGAGCATTAGTTGGTAATAGAAGCACCAACATAAGGATAGGATCAAGCTTCGCCTCGATGTTCGATTTGATAGAAGAGATCATCTTCGAGATAGATTCCTGAGAAACTGAAGATTATTGATAAATATCAACATTCAAAAGAGATTTTTTTAAACTACTCAAAAATTCCTCCAGCTTGTTGAAAACATTGGAATCTTGTTCTGTTTTCACATAAAGGTTGGTTGAATATGAAGTGTTATATTCCACAAGTTTAGTTATGGCATCAGCAAGAACATCTAATTTTCCATGAAGAATTTAATAAGTCTACTTTAACTTTTCCACTTCTTTTATCATTTTCGACTTAACTCTGCCACCTTGAGATTTATATATTCCTCCAACTTCTGGGCCTGCTCAACAAAAAATTCATAACGTTCTTTTACAACATCACAAAGTTTTGTAACCTCATATTCAAAATTTCGAGCATGATTCTTTAATTGATCAACATGTTGTTGCTCAATTTGCTCCATTGAAAGCATAATGTGATTATGCTGAGACTTGAGCATAAACTCCACTTCAACCCCGGAAACAAATTTTTATCCTCCTGTATCCGCTTGAATTTGTAACAAAGAGTTAAGATTGTTGTTAAGAATCTTAAATTGTTTTCCTAACATGAGCATATTATCAAGAATATTGTCTTCTTTAGGATCAAACATTATCTATGCAAAAGAAACCATGACTTCATCATCAAGTTCATCTTCTAGAACTATCCTTTCTCCTTCTGTGGATTACGAAGAGAAAATAGTTGTGACTGGTTCATGCATGAAGTTGGAGAATATTAGTGAAATAGTAGAAGCGCGAAGTGAAGATGGTATTAGAGAAGAAAATGGTGGTAACGAAGTTAGGGTATCAATGAATGTGGTTTCAATGGTAGAAGAGAGAATAAGTGTTGTAGGAACAATAGAAGTTTCAATACAAGAAGTACCATTGGTAGAAGAGAGAATAAATGTTGTAGGAACAATAGAAGTTTCAATAGAAGAAGTACCACTGGATTCACTGTGCATCATCCCTTCTCCCATATTGTGTCTATATCAGATATGTTCGGATGGATGACTGAGGTTCGAACCTCCTCCACAGTGGACTCAGTTAACAAAACCAAGGCTTGTGTGACTCTTACCTTCTTAGGGATGGATGTATGTGGAGGATCACTCAAATTGGTTGTAGTATCCGTATTATATATGTGCACATTGCCACCACAATTTTCAGTATCCTCGAAATTCGACTTGACTAGAGAATCCCTTTGAAGTGAATCAAACCCAGTATCATCATAATGAATATCTGACCTTTCGCTTTCACTTTCAGTAGCAGTTTCAACAACAACTTCATCAAGTGGATCTACATTCTATCTCTTCTTCTTCTTCGTGATCTTTTTAAACATTTCACAAGCTTGTCTTTTCTTGGAAGCAGGGGACACTGGAGCAGGAACTTCACGAATAAGTACACCTTTACTGTCTAATTGAGGTTTTCGTATCTTCTTTATCCCCTTCTTTGAAGACACGTGCTTAGAACCTTCGTGATCTATTGGCCTTTTAGGAGAATGACGAGGTCTGTGTGTAGGCTTCTTTGTTCTTTTGAGAATGTCTATCTTCGAAGGAACAAAATCCTTAGGAAATTCTTTCTCTAGACTCTCTTGAACAGTTTTTGTAACCACCCTCTCCACATGCTCATGAGTAAATTTTGGTTGTTCAGCCTTCTTCAATTGCATAGAAGCTTTAGCACTCGTCGATGTACATTCAACCCCCTTTGGAAAAAGAACACCAACTGTAACATTTGGGTTAATAGATTTCAAATACTGAACCAATATCGGATTTGATGGATCAATTCTTCTTAACATTGCATCAGGAATTCAAGCCACACTCGAAAAGAGAACTGGATCATTAGTAACCAATTTTGGAGTCTGCAATGTTGAAAACTCCGCTTTTTCATCCTCTGATGGAACCAAAATCCCCTCTTTTTCATAGACATCCCATAGAATTAAACTCCAGTATCTTGCACAAGATACACTATTTGTTACATTGGTGTGAGAGATTCTTGTACGAAATTCTTCCCATAGCCAAGTGACTGATAAGCTATGATTTTGTGGTTTGGGCTAGGCATTCTCATGTATAGATCTTGGTAGGATGTTAGAGTATGTTGTGATGGTTGTAGTATGATAATGGGTGTCTTCGGCCATACACGTGTGTGCGGCTGCACACTGGTGTGCTGCCTCGTGTGGTATAAATAGGTTGTGTCTTTGTGTCAGAAATAGGGACGTATGTGTGTGTGTTTCTCAAGGTGTACCTGGCATTTATACGTTATAGATGTGTGCATGCTTGCTTTAATTCTCCTTCTACTCCTTCTACTCCTTCTACTCCTTCTACACTCTGCTAGATTGTTTTGCAATACATTGATTACTGATTTGGATCTATAGATTGGGACTTACAATTGGTATTACAGCCAATTCAGTGTCAATTTGAAGGATCATAGAGTGTGCAGTTGAAGATAGTTGTATCTTTTGAGGTGCATTCATACTCTTTGATTGAGAACCTACTACTAATCATCGTTTTTACTAGTTTGGAATCAAAATTCGTTCAAAAATCTAGTATTTTTGAGTGTGCGTTTGGGACTTTGAAGGTGTGCGGTTGGAACTTTGAAAGTCTGTGGTTAGATCTTTGAAGGTGTGCGGTTGGTGTGTGCAGTTGATATGTGCAGTTGGAGTGTGTGGTTGGAGTGTGCTGTTGGTGTGTGCGGTTGGAGTATGCGGTTGGTGTGTGCAGTTGACGTGTGCAGTTGGAGTGTGTGGTTGACTTGTGCGGTAGGAGTGTGCGGCCGCACTCATTTTAATTAACGAAATTTTTGTTCAAAAATGGAATCTCATAGCATGTTTGCTCATAATGAATTGGATGCTATTATGGGTACCACTTCTCGCATTCCCCGGTTGTTGTCAACAGAAGGATTTCCTGAATGGAAATATCAGATTGAGAAATACATCAAAATGAAGGATTTTAAAATTTGGAGAAGTACTCTGAGAGGTCCAATCCGTATCACAACAACATTGGAAGATGTCACACCCCAAAACCAAGAACGGCGGAAACATTCTGGGGCGGAGGACGTCATGTACAGTATCACAACACAGTAAATGTAAATAAGCAAACAACATCATCCATTGCACTAAATATATAATTTTAATACAAGCGTGTTCTGTACAGTTTTAGACACCAAAAATATAATGTAAATCAAAATAATATGATGAGTCTTAAATGCGCTCCATCTTCTCAAAAGCTGGCATCGGTACCTGTCTACTGATGACCTGAGAATACAAGTTATTTTGAAAGAGTTTATCAGCATTAAGCTGGTGAGTTCATAAGTATTTTAGTTTCGATGTTTGTTATCAAAACATTTGAACGTGTCTCAAGTATAAGTTTGTAAAATGTATGTAAGTGTTTGTAAAAGTTTGAATCTCTCAGAAAAACCTATATTTTCTATTAAAGTAGCCTTCTACCAAGGCTTAACTGTTTTGTATGTTTGTTTGTTATAAAAGTGTGTAATTTCCCAAGTGTAACTATCATTTAACAAAATATAGTTTGTACATTAATGTTTAAGTGAGGTTATCACTAAAAATATGTAAAGGGTAAATCATTGTAGTACTGTAGTTTTGTATTATAGGAACTACTGCTGTACTAACTACCTTAAACCGGATTTATATTAAGGTATAATGTGATAATTGCACCATACTATCGACTGGTAACCACGACATACGAATGGTCGTAATAACGGAATGACGTTTGGCACCCGCAGACCTGCAGGTCCGGCTGTAGCTAGCAGCAAGGTGTAGGATAGTCAATCCAGTATAGATCTATACGCAAACTCACGCTCTCCCTCCAAGAGAATTCTGGCTACAACTCGGGCCATGACATTTAAGGCATGCTCCGATACAGTGGATCAGAATTGTTAACGTATTCTCGTATATGTACTGTAATGTTTCTCGTTCTAGTATAGTTGTATATGTTCTCCTCCTAGTATAGTTGTATATGTTCTCCTCCTAGTATAGTTATATATGTTCTCCTCCTAGTATAGTTGTATATGTTCTCTTCCTATTATAGTTGTATATGTTCTATGAGTAATGTAATGTATAGACTCATGAATGAACTGACTCATTGATCTAGAAGTTGTCGTAGTATGATCCTGCGTTACCCCGATTGTAACTTACTAATGATGTGTCTAGTACGTATGAATATGGAAGTACTTTTATGTCTATAGATGTATATTTGATATATAATTAATATTGAAACGACCTTCGGATGGTTACCCGAAATCCCACCAGACCACATCCAAATCGAGAAAAAGGAAATAGGGCGGATGGCCTTCCTAAGCCCTTTAAACATTATTTATATATCTATACATACATGGGCATGCAATTTATAAGAAGTAAAACAAAGTTTGAATAATAGCATTTGATAAGTAAAAGAGTTTGTAAAACATTTTGAAGTAAAACAGTTTGATAAACAGTTTGAACAGTGATAAAATCATTGGTTTCCTAGTTATTAATCACATGTGATTAATGCAATCACATGTGATTGATGCAATAACTATAAGTATTTAACTTGTATCCCCCCATAAATTATTTAAAACATTTAAAATCATTTCAAAGGTTAATTAAAGGGGTATGAACTCACTTGTGGTGAGTGGATTGGATTGTAGTGTTGGATACCGTGCTAGGTGGCAAACGGAGGCTTGTTCACACGCACGAGCCTAGTTATCATATAATGAGCATATATATAACTAATTAGCCAAAGACACTTAGGAACATGTAAAGACTTGGTATAAGTGTTATAGGTCCTAATGGTTGCATCTAAGTGTTATGGGACAAGGCTAAAGGGGTTTGAAGCTTCCAAGAACCTTGAATAAGTGTTTACCACCCAACAAACCCCACCCTTGGAGTTTACGGTCGTAAACTCTTGAATTTACGGCCATGAACTCCATTCTTGGTGGTTTTGGGTGTTTTAAAGTGCTACATGAATTCTAGAATAAGCCTAGGATTGGTGGTTTAAACATTTGGGTAATTTAGGGCCTTAGAATGCTCCTTTGAGGAGTTTACGGCCTAGAGTCCATATCCCCTAGAGTTTACGGCTGTATACTCCTATGGGGTGGGTGTTTTAATTCATTTAGTCCTCTTGCACACAAAGGATAATTTCTAGACTTTTGTTTAAGGCTAAAGGGGGCCCTAAGCACACTTTGGTGCCTTTACTTGGAGTTTACGGCCCAAGAGCATATCCTTGGCCGTAAACTCCCTTTTAGGGATGTTCTTGATGTTTAAAAGTCCATAAATTAGCTAGGATTAAATGGGGTTAAATGTCTAAAGCCTTAGGAGGTGATTAGTGCTCATTATGCCCTTGAAAATGGTGTTTACGGTCCAAGAAATTCTTGGGCCGTAAACTCCTAAAACTTGGTGTTCTTGATTGATTTCTAGCCTCAAATGATCACACATAATGTCCTTAACTAGCTACCTAACAAGGAAATGGGACTAGACAGCTGTTAGGCTTCGTTTTGGAGTGTACTCCCCAAGAACGTTCTTGGGCGGTAAACTCCCAGATCTTACATATTTGACATGTAAACTATGTTATTAAGCATATAACAAAAATTAAAACACAACTAGGAAAGTAGACTCACGATTTGGGACGAAAACCCGAAGATCCGTGAGAGAGAAATTGGCTTTTCTCTAGTTGGAAATGTGAATAATGAATAATTTAGTTCAGAGTTCTATTTATAGTCCTGAAATATTTTGGCAGAAAATATTTTATTCTAGAATTGGACTCTAACATTATGAAGTTTTGAAATGCTCAAGTTTCACAAACCCAGGAGCATCCACTCTCCTGATATCTCCTTAAACGTAAGCCCTAATGTACACAAACGTATTCGGAAAAGTCTGAAAATCACTGAAACTGGACTAGCTTCTAATGAATAGATATTGTTCGTACACAATGGAAATTTCGGGTTGTCACAGAAGATGGCATTATAATTGATAAGCAAGTTTAGAAATACACCGATGATGATTTCGAGAGAGTCGAGGAACAAGAAAAAGCTCTTGCCACACTCACTATGGCATTATCCCCAGAAATTGCTCAAGTTTTGCGTGAGTACACTTCAACAAAGGCATTATGGGAAGCATTGATCGAAGTACGAAGGAGATGAAGACATGAAACAAAGTCGCTAAGACATGTTGCGACAAAAGTTCAATATGTTTAACTATGTCTTGGGGGAGACTCTTGAGAATCAATTGCAAAGGTTTATCACCCTCACAACCGAGATGATTTATGTTGGTGTTATGGTTACAAAATCTGAGATCAACAAGAAACTTTTGAATTCTTTACCGAAATCTTGGGATACGAATGTCTCAGCGACAAAGAAGACAAAAGATTTAAACCGTTTGAGTTTGGTTGAAACGATGGCGCTCATTAAGGCTTGTGATCTCGATGAGAAGCAAATAAAGATTAATAATGTTAATTCATACTCCTGTGCAAATCTTGGAATCCAAACCACCAACAACACTGCTTTCTCAAGTTTCTTTATTCCTCAAGTTTCACAAGTATCTCATGTTCCTCAAGTTCAACCCTATGTGACTCATTAGCCCACTTCATATGTTTTCCCATCAATGTAAAGCATTCAAGTTTCTCAACCTCAATGTTTGCTTCAACAAGCTGTTTCTGTTGTTGATTCATCCTCAAATGCACCCATTCAGGCTCATGGAAATAATCCTCAATCTTCATTACTAAAAGAAAAAGAAGAAAATCTGGCCCTCGCCATTGGTCTAGTGAACTGTTACAGTGCTTTTGTGGGCGGAGAACTTTCCCCACAATTATCATTTGCTAACCTAGATCAAATCCATCCAGAGGATGTAGTGGAAATGGACATCACAAGGCAAATGGCTATGGCTGTTTTTAGGGAAAAATAATTCTCCAAGAAAACTGGGAAGAACAACTGGAGTGTGAACTCTGACAAGAAAGTAGGGTTCAACAAAGGAAAGCTGAGGTGTTATAATTAACATGAACCTGGACACTTTGCCCGAGAATGTCAAAAACCAGACCGAAGAGAGAACTCTGAGCGAGCTATGGTGCCGGTGAACAACAACAAGGGGTCCTCTGCAAACAATAAGCCTGCGAACTTGGCTATGGTGGCTCAATCCTTTGTTTGGGAAGACCAGATTTAGGCTCTGAATATTTCAGGACCTGAAAACACACATCTTGCCCAAATCAAGGATGGTGTGGAAGAAGAAGCAGAGAAGGATCCTAAAGAGGAAATAATGAATCTTCAATTTGCATTCACGGTGCAAACCACTCCAGAGCCTGCCAAATCCGAGGTCAGTGAAATTGGTTGCTCTCAATCTTGTATGAACACTATTAAATTCTTACATGACCAAATTGAACTAATCAAGAGAAAGAATGAGGAACTTAAGTATGAAGGCTATACACTTAGGAAAAATCAAAAGCCTTTGAAAACTCAATTAGAAAACAAAACAAAAGATTTTAAGAAATTTCGAGAGGATTACAGCAACAAGTGTGACAATTATGATCATCTCAAAAGAACACTTGTTGCTGTAACCGATGAACTTGACGCATTGAAAAACTGATTTGAAAATGTTGAATTTAATTTTAAAAAATTAGATGAGTCAAGTGAAGTAGTTGCAAAAATGATCACGGAACAAAAGTAGTGGAAGGACATTACTTGTGGTAACCAGATAAAAGTAGGATTAGGATTTTAGAGTGTCCCTCCTCCCTTCAATCATAATTACACTGCTATTCCTCTATCTCAAGAAGAAATTGACAGAGAACCTTTCATGGTTTATGGGAAATCAGTTTCTGAAGAAGCAACACGGTGTAATGATAAAATTTTTAATACTAACATTTCTACCTCAAGTGCAGATATGTCTATAGTTCAGGGGGAGCAAGAAGCTGAAAAGTCTGAGTCGAATAATTCTGTGTCTAAATTTGGTGTTGAATTTTGTGATGAATCTATGTTAAATTCAAACACTAATGTTTTTGTTTCTGGTGGTGTGTTGTTTCAGACTGATAATTTTGAAAATAATGGTGTTGTTTTTTATAAAGTTGCTAGATCTGATTCAACTGCTTCTACATCTTTTACATTTGCTACACAATCTAGTACTTGTTCTGGAAAATGTGAAAGTGCTAGAAATGATAATAAAAGGCAGAAATCTGACAAAAGTAGTACCAAGTCCATTGATAATAAACAAAATTGCTTCTATTGTGGTACTGGTGGTCATATTGCCAGAAACTGTTTAAATCGGATGTTTGTGCATACTTGTCACAAAGAGGAGAGAAAGAGTCTAGAGGACCGTCTTTAATTAGAAAGTACTCAAGAACTCACTCTCGAGATGATGACAGGAAAGTAAATCAAAACAAGAAAATGGCAGTTCTTCATAAAAGCAAACAGGTTTTTAATAAAAATCCAAACAGTTTGCCAAAATCGATCAAAGCTAAGCCAAAGTTGATTTCGTCAAAATGCAGGTCTGGGTTTTCAACTTCTTCTAGTAGAAAATCCACCTGTACAAAGCAAACTGAAAAGAAATTTGTTTCAAAACCTAAATTTCAATGGATGCCAAAATTAAAGTCTAATCAGCCATCATCATCCTCTATATCTGCTGTAAATGAGAATTCAAATTCAAGAAAATCAAAAGATAAATCTGTGAACGTTAAGGGTCAACCCAGGATTGTAATGACTTGGGTCCCCATATCTAAATGATTCCGCTCATCGTGCAGGGACAGTTGCGGAATAATGTCGTCAGACCCTGGTATGTCGATATCGGCTGCTCCGGGCACATGGCAGGAGACATCTCCCAATTGAGCAACATTCAATCTTTTAATGGGGGCTATGTTTCCTTTGCGGGCGGAGAAGGTGGAAAGATCACTAAAAAAGGAACCATTTCCAATGGAGTGCTAAGTTTTGAGAATGTTAAATATGCTCCCGAGTTAAAGCATAGCTTGTTGAGTGTTTCGTAAATCTGTGACAAGAGTTATTCGACACACTTCACCAATAAAGAATGTCTAATCTTAAAGCCTGACATTGTCATCCCAGTGGAGTGGATTATCATCAAATCAAAGCGAGATGGGAATGCCTTTATTATTGATATTAACAGCAACATACCCGATGAAGTCACTTATCTCTTTTCAAAGGTTTCAGAACAAAACGCTATGCTGTGGCATTGTGGACTTGGCAATGCAAATGCAAAGAATCTGAAGCGTCTTGCGAAAGACGAAATGGTCCGTGGTCTACCCGTCAGAGACTTCATCACTTATGAAAAATGTGTGTCATGTGCTCAAGGAAAACATCATTGAAAGCCACATCTGCCAAAGCAGGTCAACTCCATCAACCAGGTGCTCCAATTGTTGCACATGGATTTGTTTGGTCAGGTCAACGTCCTCAGGATTAACCGAAATTCATACTGTCATGTTGTGATAGATGACTTCTCTTGCTTCACGTGGGTTTTCTTTCTATCCAAGAAAGTTGGGATCGCTGACCTTATCAAGAAATTCATTATAATGATCGAGAATCAAACCAATCACCGAGTGAAAACGCTACGCAAAGATAATGGAACAGAGCTCAAGAATGCTGTTCTTGATTATTTTTGCGTTGAGAAGGGTATGGTGCATCAGTATAGTTCTGTTCAGACACCACAAAAAAACGGTGTTGCTGAGCGGAGGAATCGAACGTTACAAGACGCAGCGAGGACGATGCTATGTGATTCTAAACTTCTAGTTTTCTTTTGGGCAGAGGCGATCAACACTTCTTGCTACATTCAAAATCGTGTCCTGATCAACAAATCCTAGATGAAAACTCCATATGAGATTCTATATGGACACTAGCCATCTGTCAGCCATTTTAGAGTATTTGGTTTCCCTTGCACCCTTCTTCACTTGGAGTCCAACCCAAAGTTCAATGCAAAAGCTGATGACTGCTATTTTGTTGGATACACTGCTCGTACTGCTTACATGGTATACAATAAGAAGACGAAGCAAATTGTGGAATCTTTTGATGTTCGCTAGCTGGAAGAGAATGAAACGGACGCTAGGGTAGGTCCTGATATGCTGTTTGACTACACATCACGATTCAAATCCTTTAGTGTGTCGTCTGATAACCAAGCTGGGTCAACCTGTGGCTTGAAGAATATCATTGAAGACGATGATGAAGATGTTGTTTACATACCGCCATTGGTTTCTGCTACTGACCCCCACTGGAGTCATCTATTCCAATCGCTTCTCCAGAGTACTCAACACATCAATCTGCTCCAGATGCTGATGCTACTACCTACACAAATAGGTTTTGTGATTTGGCAAACTTATGCCCCGACATGGTTGCTCTCCAGAGCAAAAATATCGAGAGGTATATCTGGGGACTGTCACCTCAGATCCAGTCAAGTGTGATCGCTTCCAGGCCTATTACCTTCGATAGTGCCAAGGAACTGGCACATGCTCTTATCGATCACCGGAAACCTCAGAACATAACAATCCCTACCCCTATACCACAAAAGTCCAACCCTAACTGCAACAAGAAGGGGTGGAATAAGAGGAAAGGAGGGGCTCCACAAGGGTCCTCCAAGAAACAACAATATGTGGCAATCAATGCTGCCACAGTTACTCCTGTTGCCCCTGCCAACCTCTTGCCAGCAAGGGCATATGCTGGAACCCTTCCGAAGTGCACCAAGTGCAACTTCCATCACCTCGGACCTTGCAGGGAGATGCATTGCTCTAACTGCAACAAGAAGGGACACACCGTCCGCTTCTGCAAAACTCCAACAGCTCAAGCTACTCAAGTTCCTAACGCCGGTATGGGCCAAGCTTGCTACGGATGTGGCAAGGTGGGCCACTACAAGAGGAACTGCCCTAAAGCAGGGATGGCTGGAGGAGTGGGAAGAGTTATGGCTCTAGGCCACGAGGAAGCAGTAGCTGATCCAACGATAGTTACTGGTATGTTCCTCCTTGATAACTCTTATGCTTGCATACTTTTCGATAGTGGAGCCGAGAAAAGTTTTGTAAGTCACAAATTTGCACACCTGCTTAAACAAAAACCATGTGCATTAGGTAGTTCATTCACGGTAGAAATGGCTAACGGGAAAACAGAGAGTACAAACTGCATATACATAGGTTGTACTTTAACTTTAGATAGCCATACTTTCAAGATAGATCTCATGCCAGTTACCATTAAATGTTTTGACGTCATCATCGGTATGGATTGGTTGAGTCTTCTGCGTGCCGACATTATGTGCTTCGAAAAAGCAGTTCGTCTTAACCTTCCTAACAACGAAACTTTAATTATCTACGGCGACAAACCTAGTACTAGCCTTCGCATCATTTCGTGCATTCAAGCACAGAAATGCTTGCGGAAAGAGTACCATGCATTTCTCGCACACGTCGTCGATACCAGCCAAGAACAGAAAGACATCCAGAAAATCCCAGAAGTACGCGACTTTCCCGACATATTCCCAGAAGAACTTCCCGGTTTACCACCACAACGCCAAGTCGAGTTCAGAATCGACTTAGTGCCAGGGGCTACCCCCGTAGCCAAATCTCCTTATCGTCTTGCACCGGCAGAAATGCAGGAACTTTCCAGTCAACTTAACGAACTTCTCAAGAAAGGATTCATTCGACCAAGCTTCTCACCATGGGGAGCACCGGTCTTGTTCGTCAAGAAGAAAGATGGATTGTTTCGCATGTGCATCGACTATAGAGAACTCAACAAACTTACCATTAAAAATCGTTATCCCTTGCCCCGCATTGACGATTTATTTGATCAACTTCAAGGAGCCAACTACTTCTCGAAGATAGATCTGCGATCCGGATACCACCAACTACGAGTGTTAGAAGAAGATGTTCCCAAGACAGCCTTCCGAACTCGTTATGGACACTATGAGTTTGTAGTGATGCCATTCGGATTAACGAACGCGCCCGCAGTATTCATGGATCTGATGAATAGGGTGTGTCGTCCTTACTTGGATCAGTTCGTCATTGTCTTCATTGATGACATACTTATCTACTCTCGAAGTAAGGAGGAGCATGGTCAACATCTCCGTAAAATCTTAGAAACATTGAGAGCGGAGAAGCTCTACGCAAAGTTCTCGAAGTGCGAATTTTGGATTCGACGAGTCGAATTTTTGGGCCATGTGGTTAGCGAAGAAGGTATACACGTGGACCCTTCCAAAATTAAGGCCATCGAGAACTGGTCAGCACCAAAGACACCTATTGAAATTCGTCAATTTCTAGGTCTAGCTGGCTACTATCGTAGGTTCATTCAGAACTTCTCCAGCATAGCAAAACTCTTACAACCCTGACCCAGAAAGGCGTGGCCTTCGACTGGGAGGAGAAACAGGAAAGAGCGTTCCAAACAACCCTCATCTTTTTGCTTAATTATGTGTAATTTCATACTTGCTTAAATTCTAATTTCGGGACGAAATTCCTTCTAACGGGGGGATGATGTGACAACCCGTAATTTCCATTTGTACGAACAATATCTATTCAATAGAAGTCAGTCCAATTTCAGTGATTTTCAGGCTTTTCCGAACAAGTTAGTGTACGTTATTGTTTACACTTTAGGAGGTATCAGGAGAGTGGATGCTCCTGGGTTTGTGAAATTTGAACATTTCAAGTTTCATAATGTTACAGTCCAAGTTCGAGAATAAAAATATTTTCTGTCAAAATATTTCAGGACTATAAATAGTTTTCTGAATTAAAATAATTCATTATTCACAATTCCAGCTAGAGAAAAGCCATTTTCTCTCTGACAGATCTTCGGGTTTTTGATCCCAAATTGTGAGTACCCTTTTCTAGTGCTATTAGAATGCTTATTAGATGCTTATTAGATGCTTATAACATGATTTAGATGGCTAAATCACTAGATCTAGGAGTTTACTCGCCAAGGTGTTCTTGGGCGGTAAACTCCCGAAACAAAGCCAAAACTGACATTGGTGCTAGGATAAGGCCTTAGAACATTAGGGATGCATGTTAGGGACATGAAAACACACAAAAAACCACCCAAGATTGGGAGTTTACGGCCCAGAACTCTCTTAGGTCGTAAACTCCATTTCATAGGCCTAAATGGTGATTTTTGCACTTAAGGACTTTAAGGCTTGCATCTAGGTTGTTCTCCCAAGTAGCTTAAGGTCTTAAACACATCAAATGACTCAAATGAAAGTGAGTTTATGGCCCAGAACTCTCCTAGGCCGTAAACTCCATGTAAATGGTCACAATGGGTGTTTCATGACACCTAAGGCCCTAGACTTTTACAAGAAATTGTACCCACTAAATGGAAGGACCAAAACTCACCAAAATCACTTATCAAAGTGAGTTTACGGCCAAGAGAATGTTCTTGGGCCGTAAACTCAAAGAAATGGCACCAAAGTGTGCCTAGGGTCCTCATTTGCCTTAAACAATTATCTAGAACATGTCCTTCAAAAGCAAAAAGCTTGAAAACAACAAGAACCACACCCCAAGGGAGTTTACGGCCGTAAACTCCAAGGGGAAATGGTCTTGAGGCCGTAAACTCCTATTTGGAGTACTTCTAGGCCTTAAACCCTTCCAAGAACATAGCCACTAGGTTAGAATAATTCTAGAAAGCATATTGGGCTTCAAAACACACCAAACACACATGTTTGGGAGTTTACGGCCGTAAACTCAAGAGTTTACAACCGTAAACTCCATGTGTGATGGTTTATGGAGAGTAAACTCTCTTGTAGGGTCCTTTGGAAACCCTAAACTCGAGTACCCTGTCCCACAATAGCTTAGATGAAGTCCTTACGGCTTAAAACACTTACATAAAGTGTTATCTATGTCTAGGATGTCTTAAACACTATCAATTAGTCTTTTGTGTCTAATTGAGTGCATATATGTGTGATTATATGTTCATTAGGATCGTAGTGTGTGCACAAGTCCTCGCTTGACACCTAGCAATCTGATACCGTTCAGTTCATTCCAATCACCAACTTTAGGTGAGTTCATACCCCGTAATCAATGTTCTAAAGGATTTTAAATGCTTTAAAGGGGGGGGGGGGAATACAAGTAGAAAACAATAAGTTATTAAATCAGTTTCATGTATTTTATAACTGTGTTTTCACTCAGTAGATTTCACATATTTCAAAAGGAGTCGCGAAATGGTTTTCTATCTTAAAATACTTGGACAACAGAAGTATTAGTTTTGAAATGTATAATGACTTCAAGTCACTTTAAATTATTGTTCAAAGCTCCTAGATACCTTGCATAAACCTACTTGAACAACAACATACTTTCCAGTTAGCTATCATAAGGATAGTCAGAAGATATAAAACAAGAGTCAGTTCATTCATGAGTCTATACTAATGCCTTACATGATACTTGATTTCACGTACTTAGGATTATATGATACATGAATATGTTTACATATGCTTACCTGTTACATGAACACACTTACATGAATTCTATACAGGAACACTTCTTCATAGGTACATTAGTCTGTACTTACTTACCTTGGATACTTGAACTTAGATCTAAGAGGATGATTTATTAGTATTTACTGTATAAATTGTCTTTCCTATCCCCGTTCAATGGGATGTTTCGGCGGGACTTACCATCCAAATCTCACTGATTAGCACCAGTGATCGATGACGTCTACGAATGTCTAAGGTAGTCAGTTGATTTGTGGTCAGTGACGGGACTAACTATCCCTCCGCCCGCTGTTGCAACAGTGGACGAGATGTGAATCTTCGGAGGATCATTAGGTTGACGATCTACGTCAAGAGATCGATGCAGGGACTAACCCTCCTTCCATCCTGCTGCTGCTACAGAGGATGAGGGGACACTCTTCGGATGTTCCTTAGGGTCTATCTTTCGCTTCATGCGATGTAGTGTTGGTCCTAGTACCCAGTGACAACATTTATAACATTATATTTTTCCTGTTTACTTTATTCTGTGACACATTCACATAAACGATGAGTTAGACTAAGTACTTTTAGTACTAGTCTACACAAAGGAAAAACTACACTTCATTCATACAAAACATTCGAGTCTTGGTAGAAGACTACACTTCATACATACAAAACATTCGAGTCTTGGTAGAAGACTACACTTCATACATACAAAACATTCGAGTCTTGGTAGAAGACTACACTTCATACATACAAAACATTCGAGTCTTGGTAGAAGACTACACTTCATACATACAAAACATTCGAGTCTTGGTAGAAGACTACACTTCATACATACAAAACATTCGAGTCTTGGTAGAAGACTACACTTCATACATACAAAACATTCGAGTCTTGGTAGAAGACTACACTTCATTCATACAAAACATTCGTGTCTTGGTAGAAGACTACACTTCATACATACAAAACATTCGAGTCTTGGTAGAAGACTACACTTCATTCATACAAAACATTCGAGTCTTGGTAGAAGACTACACTTCATACATACAAAACATTCGAGTCTTGGTAGAAGACTACACTTCATTCATACAAAACATTCGTGTCTTGGTAGAAGACTACGCTTCATACATACAAAACATTCGAGTCTTGGTAGAAGACTACATTTCATACTTATAGAAAATAAGGGTTTTTCTAGGGATTTCATACTTACCTTAACATTTTCACTTAAAGGTTTACATGGCATTCATAGCAGATTTTCACAAACAAAGCAATGACACTTATATACTTATGAACTCACCAGCTTTAAAGCTGATACTCGCTTTCAAAATAACTTGTATTCTCAGGTCGCCAGTAGACAGGTACGGAGGCCAGGTTTTGAGAAGACGGAGCAGACAAGTCTCGTCTTTTATTTTGATTGTATTTTTTTTTCGTGTCTTATTACATATAAAGAACACACATGTATAAAACGTTACTTATAATGAAATGGATGATGTTGTTGCTTGTTTATTATATTACACTGTTGTGATACTGTACATGACGTCCTCCACCCCTGAACGTTTCCGCCGTTCGTGGTTTTGGGGTGTGACAGATTGGTATCAGAGCATTGTTTATAGTGAATATAGTATATCAACCCATAAAAGATATACTAACTATAAATACATGGGATTAAAAAACTATGTCTAAGAGTTATACTTTTTAAATAATAAAATATTTAACAAAGTATACGTGCCTGCATTCATACTAAAATCAGTGTCACAACGACAAGAACAAAAGTATTACGATTGTTGGATATCACAAGTAAGCCTGGGGATATATAGTCGGTCTTGGGAATGGCATAGCCTGATCAACTATGCTGGTCCGAGGAGTGATTAGAATATGCCCAAGAATGGTTGTGATGTGACAACAAGTCTAAAAAAAACTTACCAACACAACCATAAAGAAATACCATATGGGTATTTGATCTTACTGTAATTATCTTAGTTAGTTCGTCTATTTTAGCTATTTCTTATATCCCTTTTCTCGCGTAGATTAAGATGGCTGGATTTCACCACGGCGATCCGTACTTCCCGAACCAAGGCAATGCTGGTTGGCTAGAGGCAGAGCCAGAAGATGATCACCCAATCCCTTTGGATGATCACCATGCTGAGGGCTTTTCCGATAGTTCTGACTCGGAGCCAGAAGTCAACAACCTACCCCCGACTGCTCAAAACCGAAACCTGAACCCTCGCCCTGTGTTTCAAGGACCCACACCTTTGTGGGCCATTAACTTGACTGAATGGAGTCAGGAACAAGGTCAGCCCATTCCCTACAATGGCGACCGAAGTTTCTACAACCTCACTGAAGGAGGTTCTGCTGATAGAGTCCTACCAATCATGGTGTGTAGGATTTCTCGGAACACGATAATGGCTCAAGCGACTATCAATCAAGTTTTAGAAGTTGACGCCAACTCTGGTGTTAACACTGTCCACATTCGCCAACTAGAGTCTGCTCATGAAAGGACTCTGGTCCGCAATGCAAATCTGCAAAGGGAACTTGCTGAAACCCGATCTGAAGTTAGAGAACTTCGAGCTCAGCAAGCAAGGTCGGACAGGCGTATAAGGGACATCGAACGCCTACTGACGGGATCGAGGACTCATGCTAGTAGTTCTCGTCGCCGATAGAATATCGTCATCTCATCTTTTGGATATAACCTAGTTTATGTAAAACTTTGGTCTAATTTCCTGTCTGTACAAATCTTAGACCTGTTGGGTCTTTGTCTAATCTTCAGTCTGTCAAAATTTTCCATCTTGGTTGATGTAAGGCCTACTTCTAGGTCACTTTTCCCGAACTAGTTACATCTGTAATTCCAGTATTATTGACAGATGTCTAATCTTATGGAAATTATTATCCAAATGCTATCTTCTTCATTTAGTCATGCTATTCTTTCTGTTGTTGGACTATGGCGATTTAGTCCATGAGACACATTCATTTATCATTTATTCTTATCCATGTCGTCATCTTTTAAACGTATAGTTAAAGATGCCGCCACGCAGGAATCTTAGGAGGAACCCAAACAACGAAGCACCAATACCACCACCTCCACCACCACCTGTACCTCTTCAAACACCAAATCCTTTTGATGCCACTATGTTACAGGCAGCTTTCACAGCAGCAGTTGCAGTTGCTGTGTCAGCAATCAACGCTCCTGCCCCTAGTGGATCAGGAACAGGTGCACCACGCTCGAACCACGGCGAAAGCCATGGACACCCTCGGGAATGCACCTACAAGGATTTTACTAACGCCAAACCCCGCAGCTTCAACGGAACTGGGGGTGTAATGGTGTTGAGTCAATGGATCGAGAAGATTGAATCTGTCTTCGAGATCCGCGCATGCCAAGAAGGCAGTAAGGTCAAGTTCGCAGCTTGTACCTTCTCTGACCGAGCACTAGCATGGTGGAACAGCCATGTTAACTATATAACTCTGGTGGTGGCTTATTCCATCAGCTGGGAGAAATTGAAAGAGATGCTCATGAAAGAATACTGTCCTCGAGGCGAAGTACAAAAAGTCGAGCAAGAATTCTGGGGTCTACAAATGGTTGGATCCGACATCACTACCTACACAAATAGGTTTTGTGATTTGGCAAACTTATGCCCCGACATGGTTGCTCTCCAGAGCAAAAAGATCGAGAGGTATATCTGGGGACTGTCACCTCAGATCCAGTCAAGTGTGATCGCTTCCAGGCCTATTACCTTCGATAGTGCCAAGGAACTGGCACAGTCTCTTATCGATCACCGGAAACCTCAGAACATAACAATCCCTACCCCTGTACCACAAAAGTCCAACCCTAACTGCAACAAGAAGGGGTGGAATAAGAGGAAAGGAGGGGCTCCGCAAGGGTCCTCCAAGAAACAACAATATGTGGCAATCAATGCTGCCACAGTTACTCCTGTTGCCCCTGCCAACCTCTTACCAGCAAGGGCATATGCTGGAACCCTTCCGAAGTGCACCAAGTGCAACTTCCATCACCTCGGACCTTGCAGGGAGATGCATTGCTCTAACTGCAACAGGAAGGGACACACCGTCCGCTTCTGCAAAACTCCAACAGCTCAAGCTACTCAAGTTCCTAACACCGGTATGGGCCAAGCTTGCTACGGATGTGGCGAGGTGGGCCACTACAAGAGGAACTGCCCTAAAGCAGGGATGGCTGGAGGAGTGGGAAGAGTTATGGCTCTAGGCCACGAGGAAACAATAGCTGATCCAACGATAGTTACTGGTACGTTCCTCCTTGATAACTCTTATGCTTGCATACTTTTCGATAGTGGAGCCGAGAAAAGTTTTGTAAGTCACAAATTTGCACACCTGCTTAAACAAAAACCATGTGCATTAGGTAGTTCATTCACGGTAGAAATGGCTAACGGGAAAACAGAGAGTACAAACTGCATATACATAGGTTGTACTTTAACTTTAGATAGCCATACTTTCAAGATAGATCTCATGCCAGTTACCATTAAATGTTTCGACGTCATCATCGGTATGGATTGGTTGAGTCTTCTGCGTGCCGACATTATGTGCTTCGAAAAAGCAGTTCGTCTTAACCTTCCTAACAACGAAACTTTAATTATCTACGGCGACAAACCTAGTACTAGCCTTCGCATCATTTCGTGCATTCAAGCACATAAATGCTTGCGGAAGGAGTACCATGCATTTCTCGCACACGTCGTCGATACCAGCCAAGAACAGAAAGACATCCAGAAAATCCCAGAAGTACGCGACTTTCCCGACATATTCCCAGAAGAACTTCCCGGTTTACCACCACAATGCCAAGTCGAGTTCAGAATCGACTTAGTGCCAGGGGCTACCCCCGTAGCCAAATCTCCTTATCGTCTTGCACCGGCAGAAATGCAGGAACTTTCCAGTCAACTTAACGAACTTCTCAAGAAAGGATTCATTCGACCAAGCTTCTCACCATGGGGAGCACCGGTCTTGTTCGTCAAGAAGAAAGATGGATCGTTTCGCATGTGCATCGACTATAGAGAACTCAACAAACTTACCATTAAAAATCGTTATCCCTTGCCCCGCATTGACGATTTATTTGATCAACTTCAAGGAGCCAACTACTTCTCGAAGATAGATCTGCGATCCGGATACCACCAACTACGAGTGTTAGAAGAAGATGTTGCCAAGACAGCCTTCCGAACTCGTTATGGACACTACGAGTTTGTAGTGATGCCATTCGGATTAACGAACGCGCCCGCAGTATTCATGGATCTGATGAATAGGGTGTGTCGTCCTTACTTGGATCAGTTCGTCATTGTCTTCATTGATGACATACTCATCTACTCTCGAAGTAAGGAGTAGCATGGTCAACATCTCCGTAAAATCTTAGAAACATTGAGAGCGGAGAAGCTCTACGCAAAGTTCTCGAAGTGCGAATTTTGGATTCAACGAGTCGAATTTTTGGGCCATGTGGCTAGTGAAGAAGGTATACACGTGGACCCTTCCAAAATTAAGGCCATCGAGAACTGGTCAGCACCAAAGACACCTACTGAAATTCGTCAATTTCTAGGTCTAGCTGGCTACTATCGTAGGTTCATTCAGAACTTCTCCAGCATAGCGAAACCTCTTACAACCCTGACCCAGAAAGGCGTGGCCTTCGACTGGGAGGAGAAACAGGAAAGGGCGTTCCAAACGCTCAAACGAGCCTTGTGCACCGCCCCGATACTATCCCTTCCCGAAGGAATAGAAGACTTCATTGTCTATTGCGAGGCATCCAATCAAGGACTCGGATGTGTTCTGATGCAGCGAGGTAAAGTCATCGCCTATGCCTCGAGACAGCTGAAGACACATGAGGTTAACTACACAACCCACGATCTCGAGCTAGGAGCAGTTGTGTTTGCTCTGAAGATCTGGCGACATTACCTATACGGTACAAAAAGCACGATCTTTACAGACCATAAGAGTCTACAACACATTTTCGACCAGAAAGAGCTCAACATGAGACAACGACGGTGGGTCGAGCTACTTAGTGATTACGAATGCGAAATTCGTTATCATCCGGGTAAAGCCAATGTAGTAGCCGACGCCCTAAGTCGGAAAGAATATACTGGTCGTAGAGTCAAATCTTTGACTCTAACTATCCATTCACACTTGTCCACGCGAATAAAGGAGGCTCAGCTCGACGCTTTGAAACCTGAAAACATGGCTGGTGAATCCCTTAGAGGAATGGATAAGAACTTGGAAGTCAAGGGTGGCGGAGCCTTATACCTCATGGATCGGATCTGGACACCGAAACACGGTAGCTTCAGAGACTTGGTCATGCCGGAAGCTCACAACACTCATTATTCCGTCCACCCGGGTTCAGATAAGATGTATCTGGATCTTAAAAAGTTATACTGGTGGCCTAACATGAAAGCAGATATTGCTACCTTCGTGAGTAAATGCCTTACTTGCGCAAAGGTTAAGGTCGAATACCAGAAACCCTCCGGTCTTCTACAACAACCGGAGATACCAGAATGGAAGTGGGAGCGGATCACTATGGACTTCATAACCAAGTTGCCCAAGACGACGGGGGGACTTGATTCCATATGGGTCATCGTCGATAGACTGACCAAGTCTGCACACTTCCTACCGATCAAGGAAACAGACAAGATGGAGAAACTTACCAGAACTTACATTAGGGAGATTGTAAGACTGCACGGTGTTCCTTTATCTATCATCTCAGACCGAGATAGTAGATTCACTTCGAGGTTCTGGCAGTCATTACAAAGTTCCCTAGGAACTAGGCTGGACATGAGTACAGCCTATCATCCACAGACCGATGGGCAAAGTGAGAGAACTATCCAAACCTTAGAAGATATGTTGCGTGCCTGTGTGATAGACTTTGGAAAAGCTTGGGATACTCATTTACCCCTTGTTGAATTTTCCTACAACAACAGTTATCACACGAGCATCAAGGCAGCTCCATTCGAGGCCCTCTATGGCCGAAAGTGCAGATCCCCTTTGTGCTGGGCTGAAGTGGGTGATACCCAGTTAGCTAAGGGACGACTTCCCGAAAGCACTCTCACGGGTCCGGAGATCAATCGGGAAACGAAAGAGAAGATCGTTCAAATTCGTGAACGACTAAACGCCTCTAGAGACCGACAGAAAAGCTATGCCGACAAGCGTAGGAAACCATTGGAGTTCCAGGTGGGCGACCGAGTCCTACTGAAAGTCTCACCCTGGAAGGGCTTGATACGCTTTGGAAAGCGTGGGAAGCTCAATCCAAGATACATAGGGCCTTTCGAGATTCTCGCAAGAATCGGCCCTGTGGCTTACAAGCTCAATCTACCGAAAGAACTCAGTAACGTACATCCTACCTTCCACGTGTCAAACTTGAAAAAGTGCCTATCTGATGAGACTCTTGTTATTCCACTCGACGAGATCGAGATCAACGAGAGCCTCAACTTCGTGGAGGAACCAGTAGAGGTCATGGACCGAGAGGTCAAGCAAACAAAGCAGAGCCGTATCCCGATAGTGAAGGTGCGCTGGAACGCAAAGCGTGGACCGGAATTCACTTGGGAACGAGAGGATCAGATGAAATTGAAATACCCTCATCTTTTCGCTTAATTATGTGTAATTTCATACTTTCTTAAATTCTAATTTCATGACGAAATTCCTTCTAACGGGGGGGATGATGTGACAACCCGGAATTTCCATTTGTACGAACAATATCTATTCAATAGAAGTCAGTCCAATTTCAGTGATTTCCAGGCTTTTCCGAACAAGTTAGTGTACGTTAGGGTTTACACTTTAGGAGGTATCAGGAGAGTGGATGCTCCTGGGTTTGTGAAATTTGAACATTTCAAGTTTCATAATGTTACAGTCCAAGTTCGAGAATAAAAATATTTTCTGTCAAAATATTTCAGGACTATAAATAGTTTTCTGAATTAAAATAATTCATTATTCACAATTCCAGCTAGAGAAAAGCCATTTTCTCTCTGACAGATCTTCGGGTTTTTGATCCCAAATTTTGAGTACCCTTTTCTAGTAGTATTAGAATGCTTATTAGATGCTTATAACATGATTTAGATGGCTAAATCACTAGATCTAGGAGTTTACTCGCCAAGGTGTTCTTGGGCGGTAAACTCCCGAAACAAAGCCAAAACTGACATTGGTGCTAGGATAAGGCCTTAGAACATTAGGGATGCATGTTAGGGACATGAAAACACACAAAAAACCACCCAAGATTGGGAGTTTACGGCCCAGAACTCTCTTAGGTCGTAAACTCCATTTCATAGGCCTAAATGGTGATTTTTGCACTTAAGGACTTTAAGGCTTGCATCTAGGTTGTTCTCCCAAGTAGCTTAAGGTCTTAAACACATCAAATGACTCAAATGAAAGTGAGTTTACGGCCCAGAACTCTCCTAGGCCGTAAACTCCATGTAAATGGTCACAATGGGTGTTTCATGACACCTAAGGCCCTAGACTTTTACAAGGAATTGTACCCACTAAATGGAAGGACCAAAACTCACCAAAATCACTTATCAAAGTGAGTTTACGGCCAAGAGAATGTTCTTGGGCCGTAAACTCAAAGAAATGGCACCAAAGTGTGCCTAGGGTCCTCATTTGCCTTAAACAATTATCTAGAACATGTCCTTCAAAAGCAAGAAGCTTGAAAACAACAAGAACCACACCCCAAGGGAGTTTACGGCCGTAAACTCCAAGGGGAAATGGTCTTGAGGCCGTAAACTCCTATTTGGAGTACTTCTAGGCCTTAAACCCTTCCAGGAACATAGCCACTATGTTAGAATAATTCTAGAAAGCATATTGGGCTTCAAAACACACCAAACACACATGTTTGGGAGTTTACGGCCGTAAACTAAAGAGTTTACAACCGTAAACTCCATGTGTGATGGTTTATGGAGAGTAAACTCTCTTGTAGGGTCCTTTGGAAACCCTAAACTCGAGTACCCTGTCCCACAATAGCTTAGATGAAGTCCTTACGGCTTAAAACACTTACATAAAGTGTTATCTATGTCTAGGATGTCTTAAACACTATCAATTAGTCTTTTGTGTCTAATTGAGTGCATATATGTGTGATTATATGTTCATTAGGATCGTAGTGTGTGCACAAGTCCTCGCTTGACACCTAGCAATCCGATACCGTTCAGTTCATTCCAATCACCAACTTCAGGTGAGTTCATACCCCGTAATCAATGTTTTAAAGGATTTTAAATGCTTTAATGGGGGGGGGGGGGATACAAGTAGAAAACAATAAGTTATTAAATCAGTTTCATGTATTTTATAACTGTGTTTTAACTCAGTAGATTTCACATATTTCAAAAGGAGTCGCGAAATGGTTTTCTATCTTAAAATACTTGGACAACAGAAGTATTAGTTTTGAAATGTATAATGACTTCAAGTCACTTTAAATTATTGTTCAAAGCTCCTAGATACCTTGCATAAACCTACTTGAACAACAACATACTTTCCAGTTAGCTATCATAGGGATAGTCAGAAGATATCAAACAAGAGTCAGTTCATTCATGAGTCTATACTAATGCCTTACATGATACTTGATTTCACGTACTTAGGATTATATGATACATGAATATGTTAACATATACTTACCTGTTACATGAACACACTTACATGAATTCTATACAGGAACACTTCTTCATAGGTACATTAGTATGTACTTACTTACCTTGGATACTTGAACTTAGATCTAAGAGGATGATTTATTAGTATTTACTGTATAAATTGTCTTTCCTATCCCCGTTCAATGGGATGTTTTAGCGGGACTTACCATCCAAATCTCATTTATTAGCACCAGTGATCGATGACGTCTACAGATGTCTAAGGTAGTCACTTGATTTGTGGTCAGTGACGGGACTAACTATCCCTCCGCCCACTGTTGCAACAGTGGATGAGATGTGAATCTTCGGAGGATCATTAGGTTGACGATCTATGTCAAGAGATCGATGCAGGGACTAACCCTCCTTCCATCCTGTTGCTACTACAGAGGATGAGGGGACACTCTTCGGATGTTCCTTAGGGTCTATCTTTCGCTTCATGCGATGTAGTGTTGGTCCTAGTACCCAGTGACAACACTTATAACATTATATTTTTCCTGTTTACTTTATTCTGTGACACATTCACATAAACGATGAGTTAGACTAAGTACTTTTAGTACTAGTCTACACAAAGGAAAAACTACACTTCATTCATACAAAACATTCGAGTCTTGGTAGAAGACTACACTTCATACATACAAAACATTCGAGTCTTGGTAGAAGACTACACTTCATACATACAAAACATTCGAGTCTTGGTAGAAGACTACACTTCATACATACAAAACATTCGAGTCTTGGTAGAAGACTACACTTCATACATACAAAACATTCGAGTCTTGGTAGAAGACTACACTTCATACATACAAAACATTCGAGTCTTGGTAGAAGACTACACTTCATACATACAAAACATTCGAGTCTTGGTAGAAGACTACACTTCATACATACAAAACATTCGAGTCTTGGTAGAAGACTACACTTCATTCATACAAAACATTCGTGTCTTGGTAGAAGACTACGCTTCATACATACAAAACATTCGAGTCTTGGTAGAAGACTACACTTCATTCATACAAAACATTCGAGTCTTGGTAGAAGACTACACTTCATACATACAAAACATTCGAGTCTTGGTAGAAGACTACACTTCATTCATACAAAACATTCGTGTCTTGGTAGAAGACTACGCTTCATACATACAAAACATTCGAGTCTTCGTAGAAGACTACATTTCATACTTATAGAAAATAAGGGTTTTTCTAGGGATTTCATACTTACCTTAACATTTTCACTTAAAGGTTTACATGGCATTCATAGCAGATTTTCACAAACAAAGCAATGACACTTATATACTTATGAACTCACCAGCTTTAAAGCTGATACTCGCTTTCAAAATAACTTGTATTCTCAGGTCGCCAGTAGACAGGTACGGAGGCCAGGTTTTGAGAAGACGGAGCAGACAAGTCTCGTCTTTTATTTTGATTGTATTTTTTTTGGTGTCTTATTACATATAAAGAACACACATGTATAAAACGTTACTTATAATGAAATGGATGATATTGTTGCTTGTTTATTATATTACACTGTTGTGATACTGTACATGACGTCCTCCACCCCTGAATGTTTCCGCCGTTCGTGGTTTTGGGGTGTGACATAATTGTATGAAATAAGGTGAGATTGGTTGTTCGTGGGTTCTGACAGGTAGAGGGACTTGATTATACAGAAATATATGCTTAGGTGGCTCGCTTGGAGGCTATTCGTATCTTCCTAGCTTATACCTCCTACATGAACTTCACTGTCTATCAAATGGACGTCAAGACGGCTTTCTTGTACATCAAGGTGAAGAAAGAGATCTATGTTGATCAACTTCCTGTGTTTTTCAGCTCGAAATTTCCCAACCATGTCTACAAGTTAGCCAAGGCTGTGTATGGGCTGCATCAAGCTCCTAGAGCCTGGTATGCTACTCTCACAGAGCACTTGCTCAATCATGGCTACTCACGCGACACTATCGATCATACCCTATTCATAAAGCATGTCGCTGCGGATCAGATTCTTGTACAAATCTATGTAGACGACATGATTTTGGGTCAACAAGTCCACCATTATGCAAGGAATTCAAGGCCGTTATGAAAAAGAGATTCGAAATGAGTTCATTGGGCAAAATGACCATGTTTTTGGGGCTTCAGGTCCAACAATGTTCAACCGGAATCCTTCGCCATCAAGCCAAATATATGGAGGATATGCTTGAGAAGTTCGGGTTCAGAGACGCCAAACCTGCCTTAACACCCATGGCAGAGAGACCCCTGCTGGCCCCTGATATTGAAGGTGAATCTATAGATCAAACATATTACAGATCGATGATCGGTTCGCTGATGTATCTAACTGCAAGTCACCCAGACATTATATTTGCGGTCTGTTAATGCGCATGTTATCAGGCTAATCCTAAACTTTCTCATCTTATTGCTGTCAAAAGGATTTTTCAGTACCTCAAAGGCAGCCCAAAATTGGGTCTTTGGTATCCGAAAAATTCTGAATTTGATCTGTATGGTTTTGCTGACAGCAATTATGGAGGCTGCGAGCTTGATAGGAAATCGACTTCAGGCGGATGTCAGTTTCTAGGTGATCGGTTGGTGTCCTGGCAGTGCAAGAACCAGAAGACTATCTCAACCTCAACAGCATAAGCGGAATATGTGGATGCGTCTGCTTTTTGCTCTCAAGTCATATGGATCCAACACCAGCTGTTGGATTACAGTTTGAATTTTCAAGAAACCCCTATCTTCTGTGATAATGAGGCTGCAATCCAAATTGCTAAAAATCCGGTCTAGCACTCAAAAACCAAGCACATCGACATCAAAATTCATTTTATCAGAGATTGTTATGAGCGTTCGCTCATTCGGCTAGAACAGGTTCCCACTGCTAATAATGTGGCGGATTTATTCACAAAGCCGTTTAACAAAGCTCGATTCAATGTGCTGGTAAACTTTTTGAAAAGGATTCGTTTTGAGGATTAATTTTTGTTTAGGTTAGTTTAAATTTGCACATTTATATTTCATTCTAACCCATGCAAAAATTTAGGGGGAGAAATAAAAAAAAAAAACAAACAAAAATTAGAAAACCAGAAAAGCCAAAAATATTTCTGAGATGGTTCTTTTGTGTAAGAAATATATGGGAAGTGATATCAAGAAGTGATAACAAGCAAACTGAATCTGTGTAAGGTACCAAAGCTGAATTGTCTAGGCTCTGTGTTTGATGCGCTGGTAGGCACGAAAATTTTAATGGACTTGACTAGGTACAAATGAACTTAAGGAATCTAGAGACTTGATCAATCTTGACCTAGAGAGTTCTGTTTTGCCTGACAATATGACGCTTGGGTTGGTTGAGCAGTGAGATAAACACGGGAACCTACAGGATACACTAAATTAATACGCATCTTGAACAGTGGTTAAATTTTTCTTGATGTACGGATTTATATCCTTAATTCTGGTTCTGCTAGGGCAACTGGGGGGTTCTGATAAAGTAGGTCTGTAGGAAATTATTTTCTTGCTTTCTATCTGTCAGTCATATGTTGCTTCCTCTGCGTGATTGGAAGAGATCCGACCTGGATTGCAACACATGCAACTCTAATTCTACGCACCTCCTTATCTATGAAATT